>NC_050574.1:292255376-292555376 GCF_011100635.1 Trichosurus vulpecula | reverse complement strand
AAGACATGCTAACTCTTTTTAATCCCTGATTCTTTTTCTTAATCTTCACTAAACATCTCTTTCACGATCTGCTCTAGAATTTTCTTTGAAACAAAGTTTTCATTTCTCTTCTCTCTTTTGAATAATGACACATTTGCCTTTCTCTGTATAGTACCTCACTCATTTTCCATGATCCTTCGAATATTACTGACAGTAGATGTAGCTCATCTTGATCAGATGACTTGAACTCATTAAGAACTAGTAGGTAGGTATCTCTTTACTCTTATTGGGTATTGGCTTCCCGTTAACCTTTTTTTGTAGTGAAGTAAAAAAAAACCATCATTCTACTTGGCACAAAAAAATTAAAGAAAATAACAACTGAGCTTTTCTTTCTTCTTTCTCTTTTTAGTTATCATTCTATACATCCTGAGCAAATAGTCTATCCTTTTTGTGATTCTCCTTTTCTTCTGATATAGGTAAAACAGAGAGAAAACCCCTTTTTGTCATCTTTACCTTTCCTTGCCAGCCTCAGCTCTCTCTGAATAGCATTACTAAAACTTTTTAAAGACCATGCCATGCTCTTATATTCGTCATCTTCTACCTGACCCCCTGTCTCAATCTTCTCTCTCTCTGTCTCTGTCTCTGTCTCTCTCTCTCTCTCTGTATATATCTGTATATGTATGTATGTATATATACAAATATGAATATATGTATATGAATATAAGTAGGACACTGAGTTCCCTCTGCATCTAAATTGGTCTCTTCAGACAAATCCCATTTTCCCCCTCTCATTGGTATTATTTCCTCGTATGTCTCCACACAAAAGGAAATGTATTCCGGATAAGTAGATTTAAGAACCATCAGCACAAGGGTGATTTCAGAAAAACCTGGAAAGACTTACATGAACTGATACAGAGTGAAGTAAGCAGAACCAAGAGAACATTGTACACAGTAACAGCAATATTGTATGATGAAGATTTGTGAATGACTCAGCTCTTCCCAGCAATATGGTGATCCAAAATAATCCCAGAGGACTCTTGATGAAAAATGCTACCACCTCTATTGAAAGACCTGGTGGCATATGAATACAGACTAAAGCATACTATTTTCCTTTCCTTCCTTCTTTCTATCTTTTTTCTTCCTTCCTTCCTTCCTTTCTTTCTTCCTTCCTTCCTTCATGCCTTCCTTCCTTCCTTCCTCTTTCCTTCCTTCTTCTTTTCTTCCTTTTTTTAATGACAAGATGACTTCTGTCACCATTGATAGGTTGGTTCACTCCCAGTTCCACCCCATTCTTTGTATTTCTCTACCTACTCAACAGCCACCTTTCTACCACAGAGAAATTTCTACCTTGAGACCCATTCTTTTGATTGGTGACTCCAGTACAGACCACCATGTCTGGAGAGGGGCCAGTAATATTCATTTAGGTCCCTGGTTGACTTACTGTCTGGACTTCTCTACTTTCTCTCCAATTTCTTTGTTCTCTCAAGGATACTCTTTCCATCTCCCTTTCTTCCCCTTTTCAACTCCCTTTTACATACTGTCTTCCTAATTAGAGTATAAGCCCCTTGAGAGTAGGAACTATTCATTTTAATTTGTATCCTTAGCATTCGGCACCATGTCTGGCACAAAGTAAGCACTTAACTAATGTTCTACTAGTTGCTGGGTAGCACAGTGGTTAGAGCATTGACCTTGGCGTCAGAATGACCTGAGTTAAAATCCTGCGTTGAACACTTACTAGATGTATTGTCCTGGATAAATCACTTAACTTGTATCCACCTAGGTTTACTCCACTGTAAAATGAAGATTAAAAATAGTGCTTCCCTCCCAGGGTTGTTATGAGGATCTAATGAGATAGCATTTTTAAAGTGCTTTTCAGAACCTTAAAAAGCACTAGTTATTATTATCATTATTATTATTACTTTTCTGTCTTCAGATAACATAGGAGTGAAAGTTCTGATGGAAACAGTTTAAAAAAAAAGAACCTTTCCATTTCCAAGAGGATCCTTAAATACTACAAGAAAAGGTTATCATGTCACAGAAAAGTCTTACAATGAGAGAAAACATGGACACATGTCACCTTCCCTATGGGCCAATTCATTCTTACTTGCTAGAGAGTAAATACAGCTTAATAATGGCTGCCCTTTCCCCCAAGACAGTCGTTTCAAAATGAATAAAAGCATCCACAGTAAAAACAGAAAATTTTGATTCAATAGATTGCCTCACTTCTGTCTCAGCTGACACAGCTAACATTAAATTTTATGATATTCACTGAACAGTACTTGCTGGAGTACTCTCATGAGATGTATTCCTAGGGAAAAAGCTTCCCAAGGGGAAGAGCAGAGGGTCATATATCTCACAGGTTACTCTCAAAGCATTCTGAAAATGCTTGGATCATTTGAACTTTGATTGTGTTTACAACAATGATTCCTCAATATAATAAATAGAGTCCATTGGCTTTTATCTTATCTTGCTCATCAGTATTCAACAGTTTATGAAAAATTTCACAAGGATTCATGCTATAAGGAAAATCCAATTGTCTGATTATTGACACTTCAATACTCTAAATCTATTGGGCATAACTATTTGTGAGTACAATATTGTATTGTCTTTGTTTTGTGGGAGGAACAATTGTTTCAGAATCAAGAGATATGGATTCTTATCCCAGTTCTACTACTAACTGGGACGTCTAGGAAGCCCAGGAAGCACTTCTTCCTGAGTTTGAATTTGACCTAACAGTTGTGTGACCCTCAGCAAGTCATTTAACCCTCTTTGACTCCATTTCCTCATGTATAAAATGAGCTGGAGAAGTAAATGGCAAACTACTCCAGCATATTTGCCAATAAAACCCCAAATCGGGTCACAAAGAGTGGAACATGAGTGAAAATGACTGAACAACCACAACACAACTAACTAGCTACAAAACATTAAACAAGTCACCTCACTTGTCTAGTCCTTAGTTTCCTTCTCTATAAAACGGAGGAGTTGGACTAGATTGGACTAGTTGGACTAGGGTAAATTTCACCTTAATTTACAAAGGCCAAGGTCACCCACTGCATCCTGGGCCATCACCAGTCATCTTGACTTTTATCTTACCACTGGACTTTGACAATTCTGGAGGAAATGATGACTGTGCGACTCTGCCTCTTAAATCCAATTCACATGCAAGTCAAGCAAGACATCACCCTCATGATGTCATTGGTCTTCTTCGAGAATGACAACAATAACAACAAATTTCTCCAATAGGTATGAATAAAGCATAGATGGCAACATATCCAGCCCACTAGTTCCAGTGCTCTGTGATTCATGAGCCTCAGTTTCTTCATCTGCAAAATAAATATAACAGAACAGGTAGTTCTCAAAGGAAGAAATCCAAGCCATCAAGAATCATTTGAAAAAATTCTCCGAGTCACTAAAAATTAGAGAGATCTAAATCTGAAATTCTACCTCACGCCCATTAGATTGGTTAAGATGACAAAAATGAAAGTGACAATTGCTGGAAGAGTTTTAAAAAGAGAAAACAGGAACACTAAGATATTGATGGGCAAGTTCTCAATTGGTACTCAAAAAATCACTCACCTGTAACTACCTTTTGACCTCCTGATGTCACTAGTAGGATACTTAAGAGACTAAATCATAATAAAGAGACTAAAGAAAATGAGAAAAAGATCCATATGTTCAAAATATTTATGGCAGCTCTTTGGGAAGTCACAAAAAATGAGAAATTAAAGGGATGGACAAATTATATTATGTGAAATGTGATGGAATATTGTTGTACTGCTTTTTAAAATGACAAAAGGGATGGTTTCAGAGAGAACTGAGAAGATGTATACATTGATGCAAATCAAAATGAACAAAATCAGGATAACTGTTTGCAAATTAATCACATTGTAGAGAAAAACAGCTTTGAAAGACTTAAGAACTCTGATCAACAGAATGACCAATCCCAATTCCAAAGGACTGATGATAAAACTTAACAGAGAGATGATTGACTAAAAATACAGAAGGAATCATACATTTTTGGACATAGCCAATATAAGAATTTGTTTTACTTAACTACGCATGTTTGTTACAAGGATAATGGTTTGCTGCTTTTCTAATTGGGGAGTGGGTAGGAAGAAGAAGAGGAATAGCAATAGGATTGCACAAGAAAAAGAAATAAAAAGAAAGAGGATAATTGAAGCATATTTTAAATAGCCAGAAGAGAACAGAAGGAAGGCCAGAAGGAAACACAGACAAAGCAGGATAGCTCTGAAAGTTACATGTTAAAAGGGAAAGCAAATAGAACTTAGAAAAGATTTGTAATTTCATTTACCCTCCTCTTTTTCTGTCTTAACTTCTATGGGGGAATGCTCATTTCATTTGGTTGTCTTTTATTTATTTTATAATTCACAATAAAAATAATATTTTTAAAAAATAGGTATAATACTATTTGTACTACCAGCTTTGCAGGGTTGCTGTGAGGTGAGCAGTTTTGTAGACCTTACAGTGCTATAGAAATATGCTCTTTCATCATTATTGTTATTGGCTACAGTTTTATTCATATTTAATGACAACTTTTCTACTTACTTTCTACATGTTCGATGAAGCTCAAAAGGCTAATCCATTATCTACAGTTTTTTGTATAGGATTGCTTAAGTATCTTTATGATCAATAAATCTTCTTTATACCTGGAATAATGTACTTAGTTTTCACCTCAGCCTTCAAAAGGACATGAAGAAATCAGAATAATTTTAGAAAAAAACAAAAGTATTTAGAAAGCTTCTCTAATCCTTCATGATCCCACAAGTCTTGGGATCAAAGAGTTTCTATCAGTCCAAGGGAGAATGTGAGTAAGCACATAAAACATTTAGATGTATCTGAGGTTTAGTTTTAAAAAGAAGGAAGGGAAAAAAAAAGAGAAGGGAGAAAATGGCGAAAGATATTTGGGGATTTCTATCTGTCCCTATGCCCTGTCACTTCATATTCAAACCCATCGTATTTGAGACATTGATTGATATTCCTAAAGCGTGAATCTCACCATGCCCCTGTCTTGCTAAATAAATTCCAATAGCTCTCTATTTCCTCTGGGATCAAATGCAAGTCCTCTATTTGGCATTTAAAGTGTTTTCCAACCTGGCTAGCAACCTACCTTTCCAATCTTATTTTAATTTATTCCCCCCATACACACTACAGTACAATCAAAACAGCCTTCTTGCTCTGCGTCACATACAACATTCCATCTCACATCTCCAAGTGTTTTCAAAAACTGCCCCAGGGCCTCCAATGCTCTCTTTCTTCATTTCTACCTCTAAGAATGGACAGCTTCTTTCAAAGCACAGCCCCGATGCCACCTGCTATAATCAGTCAGTTGACAAGCATTTATTATGTGTCTGTTTTGTTCTAAGCAATAGGAATAGGAAGAAAGGCAAATATAGTCCCTAAGGAAGACAATATGGAAATAACTAAGTCCAACATAAGGATTTCCCTGACTCTCCCAATTCTCGGTGCTCCTCCTCTGCCAAAATTACCTTTATTTATTTTGTCATAGGAACATAGATTTATGGAAGAGATCATGGAGGCCATCTAGTCTTCATACGTGCATAAGTTGTCTCTCCTGATAGACTATAAGTTCCTTGAGGGCAGCGACCCCAGACTTTCTTATAATTGGGTCAGTAGCCTTCCTAAGACATTGAGCTTTGAGGAGAAGGAGCTCATCAGCCGCATCACCACCTTAACAACTGCCAACCAATTTCTAACAGGGCTGGCAAGCTAACCTAGCTAAAGCAGCATTGCATCTTGACAAACAATAGGCACTATGTGCCAAGAAGATCAAACCTCTACCATGACCTTATTCAACACTTCACCTTTGGACCCCGGTAGTGACTGCCCAGGAAGCAAAGTCTAAGAACCCCAGGAATTGCAGTACCTTAATGTAATGACAATTTAGATTTGAAGATCTTTCCCACCCATTACTAGGCCATGTGACCTGCTTACATCACAGGAAGCCCAAGTGACATCTGGTGGGAGGAGCTTGCTGAGAGGAAAAGGAAGTTGTGTCACAGGAAATGCAGAGAGAGCAGTTAGAGCTGAGGGAAAGAGCAGACGTGTGGTGGCTGAGAGTGTGTTTGTGGGAAGGCCCCAGCAGGGAGGCTGATGGCTTTGAGATGGAGTGGTTCTCTGCTATGTTATTGTGTATTGAATTCTTTGCTGCTATGATGGATTGGGCTTTTTGGTTTGGGGATCTGATTTTCTGGTGTCTGAATAAATGATTTACTTCTTCTACCTTCAATATGGAGAGTCTCATATTTTGTGATACAGAACTACATAGGCATATTCACAATTATTGTCTATACTGTCATTATTACCTGGCTGATACACTTACCTGGACCACCAGTCTCAGCTCTAGTCTGGCCCCACAGCCATAAAGAACCCTATTGGCTATCATCCTGGCTACTATGAACGCCAGACTCTTACTAGCACCCCTCAGACCACCAGCCTTTGCTACCAGCCCAGGCCCTATATCTATCTTCTAAGAGAGAAACCCCTGTGGAAATGCTACCTTATAAAGATCAGCTGCTTCTGCAGATGTTGCAGCCCCCACCCCCGCAGCAGCCAAAGCTGCTGAAGAGCAGAAAAAGAAAATTCCTGTTACCTAAGTGCTAGGCCTTTTCAAATGATCAGCATCAGAAATAGATATAGCCTTGTCAATGGAGATGCCATTAACCAAGATGCCTTAACATCTGCTTTGCCATTGTACTCCAAGGAACACTTAGTTTTCCTATCTTACAAAAGAAACTTCTTATACGTGTTGTCTCTTGATATTAAGATTGTGTGTTCCTTGAGGACAGGGACTCCCTTATCTTTCTATTTATATCTTCTATATTGTGTGTTCCCTGAGGACAGGGACTCTCTTATCTTTCTATTTATATCTTCATTGCTTAAATAAGTTCCTTGCATATAATAAAGCTTAATTTTTTTCATTTACTCATTCATTCCCATGCCTGACGAAGAAAAAGGATAGACATGTTGTGGGCATATTTCGACCACCCTGAGTAGACCTTGCACCTTCTACAGAAGCTACAGAAGCAGTAAATTTCTGATCACTTTCTATTACTGAGGCAAACATCATTGAGTTAGACATCGAAATTTTGCATCTTTCGTGATCATCAGAGGAGCAAATTATTAATCTATGATAGTGGTTTATTCCTCCAAAGTGGAATTATAGCCTTCCATCCCCATACGCTGGTTAATAGTTTGGTTTTGGCCATGGGTTTTAAGTTTTTGCTATTAAACTTTATTGATTTTCTCTGCTTTTCTATTTTAGGTAATGTATCTTATTTCATAGAATCTTAGAGATTTCTGAAGCTCACTGAATTACCATATTAAACATAAACGAACATCTAGATCTCATGGACCAGGGCAAGAAAGCAAACCTGTAGTTGGTGAAGTACCCACATCCTGGTCCATAACGTAGGATGCGTGACTAGGGGAAAGAACCCTTGGTCAAAGCACCAAGGGTGGGGGCCAGACCCAAAACATACAAACACACATATTTTGACAATCAAAACTCAGTTCAAGCACCCACTTCTACATGTGGACTTTCCTGATCCATTCCCCCAATGGCTAGCACCTTCCCCCAGGAAATTACCTTTCAATTTACTTTTTCTAAATTTATATGCTTACAAGTTGCTTTTCCCAATAAGTTGTAAGAGAGGTATCATGGCAGAATGACTGATCTCTAAAACTTACTACCTTTGTGATCCTGGGGAAGTCGCTTTGCTTCTCTAGGCCTCAGTTCTTCATCTGGAAAATGGAGAACGGGGACTCAGTGGCCTCTGTGGTCCCTTCCAGCTGAAGAGCTATGATGATTTATCTATGATCCCTGAGGTCAGAAACCATTTCATTTTTGTCTTTCTAGATCCAGTGCCTACCATACCTCTTTGGTACACAGTAGGTGGTTCATAAATGCTTGTGAATTTATTGATCCACTTCTACAAATTGTATAATGGGGAAAGAAATGTTTCTGTCTTTAATGGCTAAAATAGGTTTCATAAATGGGGGCATGAGGCTGGAACTCAAGGTCCATCCCATCTGGCCTGAGAAGCTGTCTAATCCAGATAGATGATGTAAAAGCAGAGAGAAAAGAGACAATTTGGAAACTGATCCCTTCTGTTCCTACCAATCATTGAGATACAGAAGAACACATTCTCCTTTTCACATTTTTGTTCTCACCAGTTTGTACCATTTGCAGGTTTCAAGAGTTACATTTAAAGAAATTAGTTGAGTTTTCTCCAAGAAGGATCTTATGGATCCTTTTCCTTATACATTTTCTCCATGGATCTACCTGAGAATTAATAGAAAAACTTAAGTTGGCACACCAAGCCGACCCAATCCCCCAAGTATCCTGCCTACAAAGCCAAGAACCCTGAATTCTATGACATCACTTGCTGACAAAGTAGCCAAGATAGAACTCAGCTGATATCCATTATGACTAATCAAATATAAAACTCCTAAGAGCGTCAATGACACCAGAAGGGTAAGAGAGAGGTTAATTGCTGCTTGATGTGAGCTCTTTATGGATATGCCCCTTTTCTAGAAAAGCCGGAGGCTCAGAACAGTGTGTATAGCAATTCGGCATAGCTTATCCAATACCTTTAGGAAATCCAAGTAGTTTATATCCACTGCCTCCTAACCCTCTGCTTTCTACATTATCTCCTCTTTTTTTTCCACTAGATTTGTCAAACAAGATTTACCCTTTTACGAAACCACAATGGCTAGTTTTTGTCAGCTCATATTTCTCCAGATGTTTTGTGATCTCATTCCTTATTAATGTCTCTCGGATCTTGCCTACCTCTGAGGTTAGGCTAGATGGTCTATAATTTCTCATCCCCTGCCACTCTAAATGGGTCCCTGGCTAACCAGCAGCCCCCTTCAGTGAGGTCAGCCAGGAAGAGACACATATATATCGTAAACATGCTGCGAGCTCCTCAGCAATAACATTCAGAGGAGTTTTCTTTCATTTAATGGCCAAGGGGATTTGACCAAAAGAAAAGGCACAATGAAAATGTTCTATCAGGGTAAGCTTGGCAAAGTCAAATGCTAAGGAAAACTGGAGCCAGACTTTTGGCATAAGAAAAGGAAAGGGAAGGCATTCTTCCCACCTGGCTCTGAGGCTTTAAGAATAAGAAAACTGATATCACATATGGATGCTCATGCATTCAAACTATATTACTATAGAATTTTCTGGGATGTGATTTTGCCAGTGAAATCACAATTAGGACTTGGCCAACAGTGGCCATGGTCAGAAAAAAGGAAGAAGTGGAAGTCCAAACAGATCTGTGGGCTGAGGAAGATGTCAGAGAAAGAAGCAAAAATGGAGTTGGAGGATGTCTTTATTCTACAGACAGGCACTGGAGGACGTGCGTCCAGAAAGTAGCTCAAAAAATAAGACAAGAAATGCAGCACATAACTATGGCATGCCAATGCTGAAGTAGGTCCAACAATGGCAATTCCAGCGATTGATAGCCCTGAATTAAGATCCACCTAAGATCTAGGCTGTCAGTCCAAAAGAATAGTCTTCAGGTATGGCCTTTTGACCAAATCCAAACTTCACAGAACAAATCCCCTTAATAAAAGGATTTGTTCTGTAAAACTTGGACTCAGTCAACAGACCATACCCAAGGATCTAGAAGGCCACATGTGTTTCCCCAGCCCTGATCTATGCCCTGTTCCTCAGAATATTTGTAAGAAAATTAGCTGTGACTCACATAACAACCGATGATGTTGGCCTCATTAGTTCCAGCTTCTCATCAACTGAATTAAGGATGGCTAAATGCTACAGTACATCAGGGTTCCCATTAGTAGCCTCAAAAGAGAATTTCTATGTCTCCCCAAGTGCCTAAATTCTTCTCCGGGAGGGACGTGGATGCCAGGGAAAATCCAATGCAATCTATTTTTCAGCAATATACTTATCAGTCAAGAAGTGTGTCCAAAAGCACCTAATATATAACGCTGTTCTGTATGTATGTAAATATTTCAGTGAGATAGACCTTGCACTCAAGGAGTTTACATTCTACTGGGCTTATATAGCATAGCAAAGGAGGGATTCACCCTGTCACACTCACACCCCCAAACCCTTCCTGTAAAACTAGAGCCAGATTTTGATAAAGTGACATGAAGCTTTATGACACTGAAGAGAAAGCTGGAGGTAGCTGCAATTCAATTATAACACAAATTTTAACATTTCTGGTTAGATCTGAGGCCAGATCTCAATATAATGGGAAAAGAGGAAAAGACAGATTTTAAGATTCTCTTGTTCTTCCCTTTGCCAACTGCCTCCACTCAGATTCCCAGTGACTTTGTTTTGCTTTTTCACTTTCCAAGCCACTTGCTCTTATTCTCCATTTAGGTCTGTGCTCCCCAAACAAGTCCTCCCACCCCCAACGATTCTCTTACATTTTTCTTCTGCTCTCCAACCCATTATATTCTTGTTCTGTCCTAAGAGAATATTAGATAACTAATGCTAGTCTGCTCAATTAGTTCATAATAAGGTGTTATTGGCTTATGATTGTTTAAAGTACTACCCCTCTTTAAAAAATTCTCTTTTAGGGCAGCTAGGTGGCACAGTGAGTAGAGCACCGGCCCTGGAGTCAGGAGGACCTGAGTTCAAATCTGGCCTCAGACACTTGACACACTTGCTAGCTGTGTGACCTTGGACAAGTCACTTAACTTCAATTGCTCTGCCTTCCCCCCTCCAAAAAAAAATACACTAAAAAAAAATTCTCGTTTAACTGAGGCCTTCAATGCCTCAGTTAAAGAGAGAAAGATATTTCTTCAGTCCTTCAACACGGTGATCTGGATACTTCTATTCATAGTGTAGATTGCATTCTATCCACACATTCTCATCCTGTGCAACTCTTGTCTTTCCATAAATCCTTTATGGTGGGTTAAGCCAATATAGTAGAGGCCTTCCTTTACATCTTTTAACATTTTGTGGGTACTCAAGTTGTCTATCTTATAGCCTTCTGTTCTTACTACATAATCAAACCACTTCCTTTTCTGAGCATTCCTTTCTGGAATAACATCTGTTCTACTTCTTGAATCCAAATCATCATTGGCAGTATGCAATAGGTTTCTTATGTCTATCGTGTATTCTTTCATTCCCCCTTGGGTCAGGTACAATTTTAATTCTTAAGATTCTGTTATGTTTCACAATTCTAATGCAATTTTTTCTTAGCTGATGTGGCTAATGGGATGCAGTAGAAAGTATTGGATGTAGAGCCAGAGGGTCTTGGTCATCTCCTGATCCTGCCTGGTTGTTTAAGTTTGAGCAAGCTGTTTAACATCTCAGTCTTCATTTTACCACCTTTAAAACGTAGAGATTGAACTAAGGTAATTTCCAGTTTCAGATATGTTATCCTATAACTCTACATTGTTCACCAAGCAGCACTTATAGTAGACTTCCCATGAGATAGACTTTTAGGGAGTTTATCAGCACTACAAGAGTACCGATGTGATGGAATACTATTGCGTAAGAAATTTCTTCAGGAGATGAGTTCAGAGAACCCCAGGAAAACTTGTATCAACTGATGCAAAATGAAGTGAGCAGAACAAGGAGGGCAATTTGTGCAATAACAACAGAATTGTAAAGACAGTTTTGAGAAACTTAGAAACTCTGATCAACACACTTAAAATAACCATAGTTCCAGATCTCAGGATCAAACGTACCATCTGCCTTCAGATAGAGAGGCGATGGACTCAGAGTACAAAATGAGGCTTTTGGATTTTGTTTGTTATTATTTTTGACATGGCCAATGCAGGAATTTGCTTTGCTCGATCATAAATGTTTGTAACTGGTTTTGTTTTCTCATTTTCTCATGAAGGGAGAAGGCAAAAGAGAAAAGTGTAGGAGAGGGTAATCAGAGCTGAAAATAAAATAAAATTGAATTTAAAAAATGCTGATTTTTTTTTAAAAAATGGATTCTATGTCAGGGAGCATCTTGAGATTACTGAAGATGCTGCAAAATGTCCCAAAGATAATTGATCTTGCTCTCTTTCTCCCATTCAAGTCTGGACCCCCAGCTCACTGCACCTCAGAAGTATTTGTCTATAATATATGTACTGGTGGACTTAACTCAAATGTTGAAAAGCTTTCATCAAATTGTTTGTTTGTTTTCCTGTTTGGATAGTTAGACTGGTCTCTTTTCAGTGCTAGTAAATCTCACTAAGGGGAACTTGTATTATTGTAAGAGGGACAAAAGTGGTGGAAATTTCAGATTCCTGGCCAGACTTACAAAGGGAGTTTGGGGATAAATGAGACCCTTTTGAAGCCACTAAAGAAAGTCATGCCATAAAGATAGCTACCTATTTTGTGTTATACCAGTTAACTAGGTCAGGTAAATAAAGGAAGGGGTCAGGAAGGGACTTAGTATACCCAGAAATGAAGAGAGCTGGGAACTGTGACTACTATTGACCAGGGCATAATACACTGTTCTGTGCTCATCCCATTTGTCTGGTACATCAGCAAACAACAGAGGGGATGCTGGGGTACGAGGCATGCTCCCAAGGCCCCACTAAGGCTCTAATGACCTGTATGTCTCTCTCTTGGCTCCACCCTTTCCTAGGTACTGTTCCAGATTGTCTCCTTAGTCTAGAATTGATGTGGATTAACCAATTAGGTTAGGTTTTTGTGTCAAGGACCCTTTGGAAATCTGGTAAAGACTATGGAGTCCTTCTCAAAATACCATTTTAAATGCATAAAATTTTATACATATATATATATATGGATGTGTGTATAATACATATAGATGTGTGTATATACATACATATATACATAATTACGTGATTGCAGAAGAAGCTAATTACATGAAAATACAGTTATATCAAAATATTTTTTAAAAGAACAAGTGTGTGGACACCAGGTTATGAAACCTCTGGTCAATAACTCATCAGTCCTTATCCTACTACCCACACCCTCATTCTGCTTACTCCTGCCAAAGTCTTCTATGTAAAGTCATCATATTAATATACTGCTTGATTGGATTAGGTAAAAATAATGATTAAAATGTAATAACATATATGTGTAAATGTATATATCTGACACATCTATTTCAGAAAAGCTGCCATCTTAGTCCTCCCCCACCCCCATCATGGAACCTGACCTTTATCAGCTCCCTTTTCAATATAGATTTGAAATAAATAGACAATTCAGGGGTTTGATCAAACCTTCTCTTCTCACTGTTGCAAGGTGGGAAGCGTGTTTCACTCCCTCACCTAGCCTGGACCTTGCTCAAGGTGCAATTCTTACTGGCTGTCTCAGGCCTCACCCAGCTTTGATCCTGCCCCCTGGTGTCTCTGCTACTCTTTCATCTTGCTCCCTTTCCAGTCAGCTGGCTTCACTGCTACTGAAATCAGAAGTCTCTTGGCCAGAGGGACTGGGCACTGGAAGAACTTTCCCAGGGCCACCTCTCCTGTGTGTCTATATCACCAGCCTTCCTTTTCCAAAAGCCCTATGCCTAGAGATAGACCTTAAGAAAACTCCCTAGAACTGTCAGCCATAAAGCTGAAGGGACTTAATGGGCTAGTAAAGAAGCAAGGCCCCCAGCCACAGGCGGGTTACATTATTGTCTATGTAGATACCGCAGTCCACCAGAATGGATATATATGTTAGGCTGCCCAGTGTTCCATAATCCCTTTCTAAAACAGAAACCCAGTAGGCAAGCACAGCTTCTCACCAGTTAGATAAGCTGTTAGCAAAATCTTATCTTTCTGCATTTCCTCATTGTTCGCTCCATGCTGGTATAAGCAGCATGGATGTTTGTAGTAACCTGGCCACGGGCCCTATTCCTAAACACACACCATGATGCCCATATAGCGGGAGGAGCTCCTAGGTTCTGTGTTCACATGATCTCACCCTCCCCGGGGTGGCTTAATCTCTAATGTATCACAGGGTTCAGGTACTCAGCCTCCACACTCAACTACCCTGAAATCTCAAAGGCTACACCCGGCATATTCCTCATATTCATTTGTAGTATCCATTGTGCCCATCTCACAGGGTCGTTGTGAGGAACAAATGGCATGATATTCTGTAACCCTGAAGTAGAGGATGGGACATCAGTGGCATGGGAGTCTTGGGAAGTCAATGGGCAGCACGAGGTCAATGGGTGCCAGGAAGGAGTCTTCTCTGAAAGGGAGGAGTCATAGTGAGGTCTGAAAAGCAACTTAGTCTCTTTTCCAGTTTTGCTAAGGAATGGTCAAACTCAAATAGAAACCATTTCTGCGAGATGCATAGTGACTTAGAAAAATACAAATGAACATTATCTATGTTGTATTGTATTTTTATTTATTATGTTAAAATATATCCCAAATACATTTTAATCTTTTGTATGCAACATTTAATCTATGTTGGCCATACTCAGAGAATTTGACACTTCTGATCTAGGAAATAATCAGATATATTTGAACCCTGTTCTATAATTGAATTGCATTGGACCAAATTCCTCTCCTACATTAAAAAATTTAACTTCAACTTACAAAAATTCTATTTTTGTAGGAAAGTCCTTGCTCTTGAGAGGAATCTCACCCCTCTCAATAATAGATATTATTAGATAATTTTGGGTAATGGACATTACTAGATGCAGTTGAATTTGGCTGTCAAAAGGCTAATAAGAGAGTCTCATCACGATGGACTCAAACCCCACCTTTGATACTTGCTAGCTAGCTTAGCTTCTCTAAGCCTCAGATTCTTCATCTGCCAAAGTAGGTAATAATATCAATATTATCACAAGGTTGTTGTGAAGCTCAGATGACATAATGTGCACAGAGCTTTTCAAACTTTAAATTGCGTGTGTGTGTATGTGTGTGTGTGTGTGTGTTTGTATGTATGTATGTAGCCAGGTCATCTGGCATTACTCTGTGGGTATACATAAATATTAGATACAATTATTATTACTCCACTTCTATATTCAACATCTCTCACTCCATCCTCTGGCTTCTCTGGCTTCCTTCAAGGCCCAGATAAATTCCTACCTTCTACAGCAGTCCTGCACAACCTGCAGCCCATAGATGTGCTAAAGGACTTCGGGCAGCCCATAAAAAAATGTAGAGGATGTTTTCCTCTACATTTTTTGTAGGCCACCCAAAATCCTTTGGCACGCTACAAGAGGTCTGGGGGCCGTAAGCAGCCCATGGGCCACAGGCTGTGCAGGCCTCTCCTACAGGAAGCCTTTTTACAATCCTTCTTCATTCTAGTGCCTTCCCTCTGTTGATTATTTTCTATTTATCCTCTATAGAGGTATTTACATGCTGCTTCCCCTATTAGATTGTGAATTGCTTGAGGGCAGGGCCTTTCTTTGTATTCCCATGGCTTAGCCCAGTGACTGGCACAGGGTAGGCACTTAATAAGTGTTTATCGACTGACTGACTTTCACCTGTGAATTCTCCTAAAACATATGGCCTTTAACTGAACTCTCTCAGTCTAGATGAACACCCATAAGACACTCACTGCAGCCAGTGCCTCTCCTTTTCTGCCTCTTTGCTCATGGAACCCAGGCCAGGTTAATCTCTATTTCACACATAGCAATGAAATCTTCTTCCCCCTTGGAGCTGCTCCCCCTCCCCCCAAAAACAACAAACCAGTAGGTCTTTTTGTGGAAAAGGTAACATCTGTGCCTCCCTTCCCCTGTCATTCCCAGAGCATTCCATGCCTCTGATAGCAAAACGACTAAGTGGAGACACTGTGAGCTAGCAGAAAGAAGTCTGGACCTAGAGTTTGGATTTCAGGCTCCATTTCAGCCATCATCCTAATCCTCATCCTCCTGCCACAGAAACCTTGGATTCTTGCCTTTGGGATGCTGGACTCTGATAGGTAAGTTTTCCCTTATCTTACAAGAACCAGGCCTCCATATCACTCCCAGGCCATTTTCAAGTCACACAGTTGTGTGTGCACTTCCAGCCCCCTCTCCAGATCCCCTTTATGTAGTCTCGTCCTCTATTACAATATAAATTCCTTGAGATAAGGGGCTGTCTTGATTGCTTGTATTTATATCTCTGGTACTTAGCACAGTGTGTAAAACATAGTAAGCACTTAATGAAAAGTTTTATTAGTTATTCATCTATTCATTCATTTTAACTGACATTTATTAGCTGTGTAGATAGTCACATAACCCTCTTTAGGTCTCAATTTCCTCATATGTAAAAATGAGAAATTTGGACTAGATGGCCTTTAAGATCCCCTGAAGCTTTAAATCTGTGATCCTATGATCCCACTTATCTCACTGGGTTGTTTTGTGGAAAGCAATTTGTTCAAATGAAGCAGTCCTGATTCTGGGAGCTTAAATATAGCTTCAGGGGAAGGGAAGTTGTGGCCTTGAGGACACATGTGGCCCTCTAGGTCCCCAAGAGCAGCCCTTTGAGAAGTTTGGGTTCCATCAAAGGGCCACACTTGAGGACCTAGAGGGCCACATGTGGTCTCAAGACCGTAGGTTCCTCACCTGTGATCATTGCTAGGACTGAAAACTGGAAAGAAGAAACTCACATGGAAAAACTAAAGTCGGGTGTTCCACTAGAGAATCCTAATTTCAGTTTAGGAATTTGAGAATTGGATCCTATAGTCAGAGAAGGAAGGGGAAAGGGAGGAATAGAATAAGCATTTATTAAGTAACTACTATGTTCTAGTTTTTGTTGTTCTCCAGTTATTTCAGCCACGTCCCACTCTTCATGACCTCATCTGGGGTTTTCTTGGCAAAGACACTGGAATAGTTTGCCATTTCCTTCTCCAGCTGATTTGAAAGATGAGGAAACTGAGGCAAACAGAGTTAAGTGAGTTGTCCAGGGTCATACAGCTAGTGTCTGAGGCCAAATTTGATCTCAAGTCTTCCCGACTCCAGGCCTGGCACTCTATCCACTGCACTAGCTACCCCATTATGTTCCAAACACTGTGCTAAGTGCATAATTTGATCCTCTCAACAACCATAGGAGGTATGTAAAATCCCCATTTTACATACAAGGAAACTGAAGCAGATAGAAGTTAAATGACTTGCTCAAGGCCACACAGCCAGGGAACATCTGAGGCCAATTTTTACTCAGGTCTTCCTGACTCAAGGACTAGCATCCAATCTGTCCACTGCACCATCTATCTGTCTTTAGCTAGGAAGGGATGAATCACATCCAAATGATATGAATGTAAAGAAGAGCAGAGGGTTGCAGTAGACTTGGAATTAGGGAGTCAGAGTTTATGTCCCAGCTATGCTGCTTTATTATACCCATGAGACCTTTGTAAAGTCACATAACTTTTCTGAGCCTCTATCAGTCAATGAATCAACAAGTATTCCTCCTTTGTGAAATGAGAGGTCTAGACTAGCTAGGGGCAGCTAGGTGGTACAGTGGATGGAGTGCTGAGCCTAGAGTCAGGAAGAATCATCTTCTTGAGTTCAAATCTAACCTCAGACACTAACTGTGTGACTCTGGACAAGTCACTCCTCTCTGCTTCAGTTTCTTCATCTGTAAAATGGGCTGGAAAAGGAAATGGCAAACCCCTCCAGTATCTTTGCCAAGAAACCCCCAGATGGGATCACGAGGAGGCAGACACAACTGAAAGGCCATAAAATCCAGTCTATAATCCTATTATCATCATTTCTACTTGATCAATTGTTTCTCCACTTTCATAAAATGATCATAACATCATAGATTTAGGATTAGAAGAACCCTTAAATGTTACCTAGTCCAACTTATTCATTTTACAAGTGGGCAACAGGCCAGAGAGACTGTCACTTCAATAAGAGAAAAAAGTAGTAGTTGGAGTCGCTGGTCTTGGGACTCCAAATCCAATGTTCTTCCCCTGTTGCCTGCTGCCTCCAGTGTATATTTGTTACAAATTGGTGCTCTCTCTAAGGTATGATTCCAGGGGTAGAGGGTTAAAGGTACAGCTTGTCGAGTGGCCCAATGAAAGCAGAAATTAGGAAAGACTAGCTCTTCCTATTATTCTACACATCCTAGGGAGAGAAGTGCCTTTTGAAATCCCTCACAGTAGATGACATTTGTCACTGAAGAAAAGTTCCTCGTTGCAGATGATACATATGGCAAGGGCTGAGAGTTACGAACACATTTCCTTCATCTCTGGTAGTTAAGGACATGCGACTCTTCTTTATTCTTGTAAAGGAAAATCCAACAGTTTCTGTTCACACACTCCCAGCGAGATCTTTCCCACCATTTCTTCCACCCACCCCCAATTTTGTCCCAATATAGGCAGTAATTCTCTGACCACCTTTTGTCAATAGCATTTTTGTGTTATCCCCAGTACAGGAGAGAGGTTGCAAGTGAAATCGGCTGCTGGCGTTTGGGATTTTTTTATTATTGTATTCTGGGAATTTTTTTTGTCAGTGTCTCATCTATGAAATATACTTACAAGTTATAATCACATAGGATGCCCTTGAGGGAAAAAAGCAAAGGAAAGAAAATTATTGCAATATTGAGCTGGCATATCTATACTAGATAATAGGGGTTTTATCTTCAAATGCTGGCTTCCTTTGGCTAGAGAAAATATCTGCCAGTCAAGAAGAGAAAACCACACCAGAGAAAGGGCCTGTTTCTCTCCACTGAGGGAAGAAGTAAGAGCTTAAGTTTTACAGGGCTCTCTCTAACTTTCCTCAAATATCTGTAATTACATTGTATGAGTGCTATGACTAAAGATTAAATGCCAATTAATATCCACAGAAGGGAAGAACAATTAACAAAACCATGAATTATATTTATACGTGTGTACGTTTACATACCTATTCTTAAGGTTGTAATTGTTTGCTTTTAAACCAGCACCTTGTGCCCTGAGCACGCAAAAGTGCTGGATGATGCTGGCTCCCCCCTGTGAAATGAAGATGTGAAATGTGATATAGCTGTGGAAATCCATGTGTACTTTCATTTGCTGATGACCTCCAAGGGCTCTAATGGAAGAAAAGCTCTTAAAGAGACAGCTCAACTTAGAAATGTAAATATCAATTATCAAATATGCTTATTGTTTGCTTTAATGTGCAGAACAACCGGTGCTCAGGTCTCAACTATAACATTGTCCCCATCTATCTTTATCCTATGCTCGTGCTCTTCGTTCTGACCAGGCACATCTACTTAATAGACTTCCACCTGCAAGCCCTTGGCTGGCCCCATCTTGGGGCCCGTGCCGGCCTTAGTAGAGTGTAGATAAAAAGCTTCCTACCTGAGACAGAAGAGTGATACAAAAATCAAGGTGTTATATGTCCTTTACGGAGGGGATGGGGGGGGGCGGTGGTCTGTTCACGTGGAACATTGCATACATTGTCAGATTTTTGTCATTATAGTGATCAGTTTTCCAGGCTGGGGGGCAGGTTCCCCCCCTCTTCCTTTTTTCATTTATCTTTTTGAAAATTTCTTTCTTAAATAGGCTAGCTCTCTGGGAGAAAGATATAGGGGAGATATTTAGACAATATAAAAAAGAAAAGATAGCGATAAATTTGATTTTAAGGGGAAAAAAGGTCTTAGTGCTGCTGACTCTTCACACCTCGTCCAAGAAACCTTCCTGAGTTCGTGACCCTGTTGCTCAAATGCATAGTGTGATCTGTGTGTTGATTATGAATAAATATGAGTCTCGGGTCTTTTTTTAGAAATGTCTATAATAGCAAGACCTTTCTCATCCATATGTTATGTTCCTGAGACTGTGTCAGGTTGCAACAGTGGGCCTACCCAAAGTGTATTTCAAGGAAGTCCTCCAAACTTTGTTTACTACTCACCTTCCCTTTATCTGAAGAGTTCTTGGCTCCCCTTCCGTGTGGGTTGCTGTTCCTTACTGCCTCACCCTACCCTTTTGTTTTTTGTGGATTTTCTTCTTGCTGCTTGCCTTTGACCATTCGCTTCTGTGAACTAGAAACAAAGGTTCATAGACAGAGTAGACAGAGACTTTATAGATTGTCTTGTCTTCGATTTAACTGATGAAGAAACTGGAATTGAGCGAGGTTAAGTGATTTGTCCAAAGGCAGGTAATAAGTAGCAGGTACCTTCATGGCCATTTGGAACAAATTTGTTCTCATCCAGCCATTATGCCAGAGGAAATCTTCACATGCTTGGGGTAGATGTCTCCCTGATTCACTGACCGATTTGAGGCCTGTTGGTTATGGTCTAACTGGTTTAGCCTGTCTGTAGAGATGGGAAGGGACATGATAGATCCAACCCCCAGAATTAACAACTAAGGAAACTAAATTGCAGACAGATAAAACATTTTACTCAAGGTCACACAGATAAGAAAGAGTCTAGACTACCACTTAATGTTCTTTGTATTATATCACATTAGAATCTATAGGTTCCCATAGTGGGCGATACTGCCCTCCGGGGAGCACTGAAATGATCCAGGGGGCAGTAGTAGCCTCGGGTGCAATTCAGGGGTGTTGAATAAAAATTAGGGGGTGATGGAAGCATAAGAAAAAAGAGGAGAAAATTTTGAAAAACCGTTCATACGTTTCATCCGTTGTGTAACAGAGTTAAAGTTGTAGTGATAATATTAGTTTTCAAATATGCACACAAAATGCAAGTTATAACCAATCAGTGGTCAAGTCCATCAACGGGTCATAACAAGCAAGTATTAGCAGCTGAGCATGTTGCACATTGTCAGGAAGTCCAGCATGCACTGGCAGGAATGTGTATGTGTAATGACTTGTTTGCAATGCAATATTGTACCATTACATGACGCAATATTGTGTCATCAGAGTTTAAATGCAGGAAAAAAACTGCACAAATTTACAATAAATTATTCAATTTAAGATGGGTCATTTAAATATATATATGATATTTTCAAATGATGCATTAAAGGGTTAAAGAAAGTAGATTTCCTGCAAATCAAAACAACTCTGAGGTAACACATCACACTTGTCAGATTGGCTAACATGAAAAAACAGGAAAATTATAAATGGTGGAGAAGATGTGGGAAAATTGAAACACTAATACGTTGTTGGTGGTGTCATGAACTGATCCAATCATTTTGGAGAGCAATTGGGAACTATGCCCAAAGGGCAATAAAAATGTGCATACCCTTGACCCAGCAATGCCACTTCTGGGGCTGTGTCCCAAAGAGATCATACAAATGGGAAAAGGACCCACACGTACGAAATTACTTAAAGCAGCTCTTTTTGTGGTGGCCAAGAACTGGAAATTGAGGGTATGCCCATCAATTGGGAAATGACTGAACAAGTTGTGGTATATGAATGTAATGGTATACTACTGTGCTATAAGAAATGGGGAAGATACGGACTTCATAATAACCTGGAAAGACTTATGTGAACTGATGCTAAGTGAGGGGAGCAGAACCAGGAGAACATTGTACACAGTTACAGCAACACTGTGCAATGACTAATTTTGATAGATATGGCTCTTCTCAGCAATGCAAGGTTCTAAGACAACTCCAAAAGGCTCATGATGGTAGAAAATGCTATCCACATCCAGAGAAAGAATTACAGAGTCTGGATGCAGATCGAAGAATGATATTTTCTCTCTTTCTTTTTTGTTTCGTTTTGTTTCTTCTTTCTTGTGGTTCATACCATTGGTTATAATTCTTCTTTGCAACATGACTAATGTGAAAATATGTTTAATGTGAATATATATGTAGAGCCTATATCAGATTGCATGCTGTCTTGGGGAAGGCGGAGTGGAGGGATGGGGAGAAAATCTGGAACTCAGAAGCTTGTGGAACTGAATGTTGTAAACTAAAAATAAATAAATTTTTAAAAGAAATAAAGAAAGAAAATTGATTTCTGGGAGGGGGAGGGCGCTTCAAGTATTTTTTTAAAAGAGGGGGGTAGGCCAAATAAGTTTGGGAACCTTTGCACTAGACCATTCTCTTGAGCCATGCCCATTCCCATACTGACCTTCTACCCTATTCTCTCAGGCTTATTTATCATGGCTCTCCCAGTCCTTGCCTCCACTGTGTATCCTAGGATTCCACCACCATCCAAGGACCTCATACTGAGGGATATTTCTCTCAACAGCAATATAATTCAGTAAATGTTTATTAAGTGCCTACTGGGTACAGAATGTTGAGTAAGATCCTGAGGAAGATACAAAGTTTAGATAAGACAAGATCTGTGCTCTCATGAAACTTTGTCTTACAGGTGAATATGATACATACACAAAATAGTGTATGAGGAATGTATAAAGAAGCTGTAATTAAAGAGCTCCATGAGTTCCCAGGAGGGCAGGGTAGTAGTGGGAGGTCATTACCAACTAGAGGCATCAGAGAGATCTGTCCTATAAGACAAAGCATTTGCGTTGACTATAAAGAATAGGTAGGTGTACCAGTTCAGTTGGAGCATGGAGAATATGGGGGAAAGTTCCATTTTCCATCTTGAATCTTTCTAAAATTCTTTGGAAAAAACCTTACTCGGCATCTACTAGGTGTAAGGCAGTACAGCAGGTCATTTGGAGACTATTATTTATAAGGTCATCATGTGAAATGTGGAGTCAGAGCACCTGGATTTGAATTCTGGAACTTCAAATTATTACCTAGGTGACCTTGAACAAGTCACTTAACTTCTCTGATACTACAATTAATTTATCTGTAAACTGAGGTAGTTATACTCTAAATCTATGATCCATATAAAACACAATAATCACCTTTAAGCTATTCATACTGAGAGATGTTTTGTATTGAATTAAGAAAGACAAGCTCACCCCATAGCATCTGCAAATTCAATTCATTCTCTGGTAATAAACGCTAACCAAGAAATGACCCTGAAAATATTTTACAAGTTGATGGTTTCTGGTCTGGGTTCATCTATAAAGAAGGAAGGGGTCAACCATGATAGGAATGTGTGATTATTTAAAAAGAACAAATTCCCTCCTAAAGCCTCAGAGGGGAATAAATTGATTCTCATGATAGGTTCTGAGCTAGTCGTTAACATATTCTCCCTTGGGAGAAAAGAAATAACAAAGGGCTCCGTGATTAGTACCATTCTAGGACATGACCATAACCATAACTTTACAGATGATTCCCAGCAAGAAGGCAAAAATGAGCTGCCAAGATTCCAGTAACACAGTAACAGCCCTAATGGAAGGGTTTTGCAATGGTTTTTTTTTTTTTGGTGAGGATGCTTACTGAAATATTAGATACCATGTTTTCATTCAGGTCCTCCGAGAATACACAGTGTTCCTTCTCCAAACTGACTACATAGCCTATTCACAATACATTTCAGCAGACGCTAACTAGTGTAATTCACAAACAGCCCTACACGTCAAGAACTAAGTTGAGGCTTGCAGTAGTATTAGGTGTGATGTATGTTGACAAAGGTTCCAAGCCAAACACAAATAATAATGAATGATTTACGCAGGCATACATGTTCCTTGTGATTATTTATCACAATTGCATCATATTGCTTTGGGGCGGGATAAGGGAGAGAGGAACATGAACTGGGAAAATGAGCCTTGTAAATGCATTTGACTATTCTCAGCACAAGCAAGCACTGTTAACATTTCTCCCCTCAGTCCTCTCAGGGAATTCCTGTCCACAGCTACATCATCCTGGAGGCTTCTGCCACATAGCAGTCTATAGACAGAGCCTGCCATTCATCCCCAGTGAGACTGGTACTTTGTGATTCATATCAGCATCTCCTCCCCAGGAAAATGAGGTCAATGAGCTATCTGGGAGTTTCACCTGAGCAACATGAATCAACAGTCAAGTCTAAGATTTGAGAATCTGAGCCCTCCTTTTCTGGATAACCTTAGTGCTTTCCACTGAAAGATTTTGGATCCAATGTATCTTTTTTTTCTATTTTACTGTTTTAAATGCAATGCCATTTCCTTCCCCACTGGATATAAGGAGTTGCTGCTTCTCAGTCCAAAATACCTATTTGAACCCTAAGGGATCATATTTGGCTTTCAAATAATCCTGATGAAGTCTGTCTAAGGCTTGGCTTACACCTCAGGATAATAAAATTATAGGAGTGGGAGCTAGAAGGGACCTTAGAGAACTTCTTTCAATCAAACAATCAACAGACATTTATTAAGTGCCTACTATGAACCAGGCACTGTGCTAAGCACCTGGAGACACAAAGACAAAAGGAAAAAAAAAGCCAAAATAATCCCTGCCCTCGAGGCATCTACATTTTAACTGGGGAGAGGGCATGTACACATATAAATATATACAGAATAAATACAAAACAAATACAAGGCAGCTTTGGGGGGGGGGCAATACCTGTTGGGGGGATCAGGAAAGCCTGGCTGTAAAAGGGAGGGAGCACTGGGGCAACATCTTGAAGGAAACCAGGGATCCCAAGAAGCATGTATGAGGAAGGAGATTATTCCAGGCAACAACTGGTGCAAAGGCAAAGAGTGGAAAAATAGAGAGTTGTAAGAATAGCAAGGAGGCCACTGCAGTTGGCCCTTATAGGGCATGGAGGGAAAGGAGGATAGAAAGGGACTAGGTTGTGATGAGCTTTGAAAGCCAGACAGAAGGGTTTGTATTTGATCCTGATTGGTTGTTGTCCTTCATTCTCAAAGAGGATCAAAATGACATCACTATGTTAGTCGAGTCACAGTGTGTCCAACCATGGCTGACAGGTCGGGTACAAATAGTCCATCTGAACATTCGGGGTGGATTCTCAAAATCTGCACATCTTGCAGTCTTTGATCCTAGATGTACTGAATTTTATTGGGTTGGAGAGTGAAATCTAGACCAGCTCTAAGATTTTATGTATAATGCCCCTGTCTCTGTAACTGCTCCTGATCTACCCCAAGTCCCTGTTACACAGAGCAGTGAGGACTTTGGCCTGGGGAGAGGGAGTGGAAGTAGGCAAAGCAAATCATCGACACAGCTGTTATAAAGGGGTACTGCACCCAATGTCAAGGAGAGAAACTCTAACATTGCCACTAGGGACACTGTTCCTTGCTGGGGTTACTGCTCCTTGCTACTGAGTCCACTCACCCTGCTCCATGATGGGCTGGCTGAGACCAGAAGTGGTCAGAAGTCCCTACCAGCAAATGGACAGATGAACCTTGGGAAAGGTTTAAACTTCATGAATTCTGATTTGTTTCAGACCCCAAGTACCATGACCCAGGCTGAGTCAAGATCCTGAGTCCAAAGACTAACCCTAATGGAACTACAAACCTAACATTCTATAGAAATTCTGTTGTTTATACAAGATTCTTTGTTCACTCCAAGGAAGACTCCAACTGAGCATTTCCTTTAACCTCTAGATTTGAATTGATCTTGGGTCTAGGGACCTCAGAGATCCAAGAGAGCTATAGGCATGGAGATGCTCAGTAGTCCTTTAGAATGAATTTTTCTTATTATTATAATTCACTGTTGATTTGTTAATATTATGTGGCAAGAACAAAAAAATGCTACATATAGAATCCAAGAATGACTATCCTTTTTTTGGAGAATCGTCTCCATTGTGCTAAGGTCGTTTGACTAAGACTCACTAAAACAAGAAGAAGAGGAGTCATGATTCAGCCAGTAAGTTGGGATTCAGAGTTTATATCTAATCCATTAAATCCATAAATTCTCTCCAGATGATGAGCTGGAACTGACTAACAGAAGAGAGGTGGAGATGAAGGTAGGTCAGCTTTGAAAACCATGAAGAACTCATACCTCCTGAATATTGTAGCCCAGCCAGGGTATACATATAACTGCCCCCCTGTGTTTGGGACTATAAAGGGTCAAATCCATCTTGCTGAAATACGGTAAGGGGAGTGGCTGGGCATGCCACCAGATGAGTTCATATTAGTGGGAAAATTAAGACTGTCCCTACCCTCAAGGAACTCATATTCTCACAAAGGTAAGCAAAGTATCAAGGGATGTAGAAAGAGGATGGAGAAGATAGTGGAGGCAATGTCTTTAGTGGATATGGCATGGCTTGGAAATGTGTGAGAAGTGCTGTGAAAGCCTGGAACTGAGCAAGCTAAGGCCAAAGCTAGCCTATCAAATCTCAAGGTTCAACAGCATCACAGGATTGAGAATAGAGAAGTTCACAATGACCCATGGGTTGAAAAATACAAGTAGAGAAGTGACTACTTAGTCTGGAAGTGAGAAGGTTAAATGGTGAATAGTCAATCATCACATAGGATCAGGTCATACTTACCCAGAGTTCTTCATAAACAAAATGCAATTTGAGAAGCACTGAAAGTTCCATCCACATCCACCCCAAAATACCAGATGCACACACCCTACCACAGATGCACAAAGTTATTTCCCTCTGTTGTTTTGGGTTATTTCCCCTTTGATTAACAGAAAATATCACAAAATAAGTCAAGGACACCTTATTACTGAAATCAAACACAGACACAAACTGTTTATAGAATAATTAGCTATTACCTTGGAGAGCAGAGAGCAGGGTCCCAAGGAAAATGGGATACAATCCCAGTAAGTTTTGTTGGAAATGTCAAGTAAGCACAGGTCTGGGGAAATAGAATGTGACCCAAGTAGTGCAGGCCTAAATGTAGAGCATAGTGGTAGTGAGGGCTAGGGGAGCAGTGGGGATGAAATAGGCACAGACCTAGACAAGGAAGGGGCAACATGAAGGCAAGGGGCACATTGGGTGTGGGGGATGGGGGAGGAAAGGAAGTGGGGCACAGTTGAGTGAGAGGCAGTGTGCTATAGTGGAAAGCAAACAACTGACCCTCAGAAGATATCTCTTTGAGTCCTGGCCCCAGAACTGACTCTATGACATAAAGAAAATCATTAAACTTCTTTTTCCCTCTGTTTCTTTATATGTTAAAGGAAGATAATGAGACTCCTACTACGTGTCTCAGGATGGTGAGAAAAGTATTTTTCAAACAGAAAGACAGTGTGGTAATCAGAACATCTTTTATGGTCCTATTAGCCTATGACCTCTATCTGAGGCCTAGCCCCATCATTTCCTAGGTGCATGACCTTGGGCGCACTGCTAAATGTCTTTGAGCCACAGGTTCTGCATCTGTTAAATGGGCACTGCAAAAATAGCAGAGTCTTCTCAGGCAATTACAAAGAATGTAATTAGCAGATAGAGAGGAAATGTGTGGATAGAGTAGAAGGAGCACTGGACTGGGTATCAAGGGAGACCGGGAAGAATTTGGGACTTACCTTTCTTTATCATTTTCACTTAATTCAAATTTAAATGCACCATCATCTTTTCTAAAGTAGTCCTGTAAAATATTTTTTCTAATATCATTCCAAAAAAAATAGCCCTTTGTTGTTTTATCATTAATGAAATAATTATCTATTTGTATGGAATCAAATAGGTATCATTACATTTCTATGAGAGAAAGAGGGAGGGAGGGAGAGAGAGAGAAAGAGAGAGAGAGGAGAAGGAGGAGGAGGAGGAGGAGGAAGGAAGAAGATAGACAGACCTCGGCTTGAACGATACTTCCAACACTTGTCATCTAGGTGACCGCTTAGCACAGTGTCTGGCACCAAAGGCTTAATAATTGTTTGTTGATTGATTGATTATGGGCAAGTCACTCAAGCTCTCTGAGCCCCATTTTTCCTTGTCCGTGAAGTAGGCTTAATAACACCTGTAGTGAGACCCAAATGAAATAATGTATGTCAAAGGCTCTTTAAACTTTAAAGTGCTATATAAATAGGGATAGGTACAGGAATAAGGCTTGTAATCTCACTGGTAAAGGGAATTCCTGCAAGAGGAAACACCCTCTGTCAATGCAGGTTGACTCTTTTTGTGTAATTTAGAGTTTGAATGTTGTCCAGAGCAGGAGTTGGCAAACTGCAGCCCTCAGACCAAATCTAGCCGGTGACCTGTTTTTGTATAGCCCACAAACTAAGAATTGTTCTTACATTTTAAGTAAAATTTATTTTTAAATGTACTTAAATAAAAGGGTATATGAATAAGGCTAATTTAAGAATGTTTTTTAAAAAGCATTCTTAGTGTGCATGCCATACAAAAACAGGCAACAGGCCAGGTTTGGTCCATGGGCCATAGTTTGCCAAGTCCTGGCTAAGGCACTGAGAGGTTGTGACTTGCCAAGGGTCACACATCTAACATGTGTCAGAGAAAGTACATGAACCCAGTCTGTCTGACTCTGAGGCCAGCTTTCTAACCACCCACCTGGCTGTCTCTCACTATATGAATACAGGTCATTATTATTAAATCATAAAGTGCTATATAAGTGTGAGATATTAAGAAGAGAGTCATGGAAAAAAGGGAAGGTGAGAGGCAAAGACCAACTTTGCCTCAAGATTTGCCAAATGCTAATCCTTTGAAAGGTTATTATTAATAATAATTGTTTAAATTTATGTAGTCCTCTATAGTTAAGCTAAGGTAAATCTTATTAACCTATTATAAAGAAGAGGAAATGGAGATTCTGAGAGGAAAAGGAAATCACCCATACTAGCACAAGTAAGTAGAGAAGCAAAGAGAAACGCAGCCAAGTTTCTCACTCAGCTTTTCTAAATTCAAGTTCAGTCTTCTTTCCACTACTCGATTAGCAGCTTTCTCCTTAGGGCCTGAATGAGAAATGGACTGAAATTAAAACAAAGGAGAATGTAGTTAAATAAAAAGAACTTTCTCTGACAGTGAGGGGTTTTGAACTCTAGAACAGACATACAATGTATATATCTATGTCTGTAGAGATAAAGTAACTATCCTGATAGCTGTTTTATATTGATATCTTTTTGTTGTCCTTGTTATTGATGGAGGCAATAAGGGTTAAGTGACTTGCCCAGGGTCACATAGCTAGTAATCAACAGATGATGGATTTAAATTCAGGTCCTCCTGACTCCAGAACTGGTGCTCAATCCACTGTACCACCTAGCTGCTCCTTTATATTGACATCTATATTTACATAGCTATATGTTGATATCTATATATTGATATGGATGTAGCTATAGACATCGATATTGATATGAAATGACTATCAACACAACAGTATTGGAGTATTTGGGCACAAATTTGGGAAGCAGTCAGGAGAATGGGACCAATTGACCTCTTGAGATTTCTGCCAATTTTCTGCTCTGATGAAAGTGGCTAAAAACTCCCCAATCCAGGTCTGACAGATAGACAGAACACCTAGAGTTTAACCTACTATCCAAGATCAGGTGATGGAGAAGATACCACCAGGTCCAGTCAGGTATCTGAGGCCCTGAGGACATCTCCCTGCTATTGATCTCTCTCCTTAGATTTACCCTCTTCTTGTCTATGAACTAAATGAAGGTGCTCTTCCTCTTCCTTCATCTCTGATCTCTTAGGTTTTTGATTTCACTTAATATGACTGTATCTGCTTCCCTCCCTGCTTCATTTCTGTTTCCCCACCTATCCATATGATTTACACCCTAGGCTCCTGATTGGTCACTTTGCTTGATAATTCTGGCTGGTGTTTTTTGCCTATTGACCCAAGACTCTGATAAACCCTGTCACAGAGCACATTAGAAATCAATCTATTAATGATCATTTTTAACATACATAATTTGTAATGGGCACTGTGCTAATCGCTGGAGATAACAATTTTAATCAAGGGTCTTATATTCCAATAGGGAAATATATTATGTGCACAGATAAGTAAACACAGCATACATACAAAATAAAAACACCATGACTGGAGTGTGGGGAGGAATAAACATTTATGAAGTGCCTACTACATGCCAGGTATTATATTAAGTGCTTTATCACTATTATCTCATTTGATAACATTCCTCACAATAACTCTGAGAAGTAGGTGCTATTATTATCCCCTTTTTACTCTTGAGGACACCGAAGCCGACACTGGTTAAGTGACTTGCCCAGGGTCACACAGTTGGTACGTGACTGAGGCTGAAATGGAACTCAGGTCTTCCTGATTCCAAGCCCAGTGCTCTATCCACTGCACCACCTACCTACCACAAGAGAGAAATGAGGCCACATCTCTCCTATTGCAGTACCTGATACAGAAGCTAAGCCTTCAAGCGAACCAAGGGTTCCATGTAGAAAAAGTGAGGAGGGAGAGTATTCCAGGTGTGGCGGACAACCTGGTATGTGCAAAGGAACATAGGCATTCTTTAATACCCCCTAAAAATGAGATATTTTCATTTTACTGTTTAAAAAAAATCACCAAACAGCAAACAGCAGTGGTACTCTATTTATCTGTTGGTCTATTTCCTTTGCCTTTAAAAATTACGTCCTTCAGTTCAGAAATCTTACAACGCATGCATGATTAAAACCACAATTAATTAAAACCTTTAAAAGTCACCAGCAGCCACATAAACCAGCAGCAGCCTCTGACTACCCCATTGGGCAATACCAGCTTAAAGAGATAGGTCTCACACTACGCCCAGGAGACCAATAAAAGGCCATATGCAGCCTGGAGATAGTGTAGGAAACTCACAGTAGTTAGAGGGTGACTCATTTGGTAATGATGTAATTGGATACCTTTAATGAGCACCCAAATAACTTTTTTCAAGGGGAAAAAGAAAAAAAAAACATTTGCAATCATGCCTTTCACAACCGGTTCTTCTATATTTCTCCACCTCTATAAAGGACAAAGGAAAAATAAAGTAATCATGTAATAATACAAGGATTAAAGAGCTTATTCAGGGAGCTTTGCATCTCCTTCCAGGAGAGCTTAAGAATATTGACCCAAAGGGCATTAAATAAGCCCCATGTTTTCAATATGACCTCCCTAGATGGGCATTTTAACCCAGTATGATGGGAGCTTTTAAAAATGTAGACACAAACAGAACACTTTCAATGAACATCTTGATACTCAAAAAATACAAATTATTATAGTAACACCTTGTAGGTCTAAGAGTTCTTTACTTGTTAAGCTTTCATATATACAGGATGTCTCAAAAGTCTTACTGCAGCTTTAGTAGATTAAAACTATGCTAAGACTTTGGGGACACCTTGTATATTCTACCCCCATAACTCTAAGGTTTTTTCTTTTCTTTTTCTTTTCAGTCCAGACCTTTGAGTTCAACCATCTGGGGAATTTCAATGTGATAACTCCCTCCACCAATTCAGAACAACAACTGTTATGTAACTAATAGTCTTCAGGGGTTGTCCAATGGCACAGAGAGGTTAGGTAGCTTAGCCGTAACCATATGATTAGTATATGTCATAGATGGGACTTGGCCATGGAATTACTATCCACTGTACCACACTTTCTCTCCCACTCATGAGTTATGGATCATTTGACTTTTTTTTGACTAATATTTGACTTTCATTCTAGAGATGAGGAAGCTGAGGTATAGAAAGGTTAAATGACTTGTCCCTAGCCACTTGGTGCCAGATTTCCTGATTTTTAGCTCAGTTTCATTCCACTAAACCAAATATTTCCCATACCCATCACTCAACCAGTCAACAAGAATTTATTAAGTGTTCCAGGCTTCTTTTTGTGTAGAATATAATTTCAAACATGAGAGGCAGTCTAGTATAAAAAATAGAGAGCTGGCCTTGAAGCCAAGAAGACCTCGGTTTAGGTTACATCTCTAACTCATCCTGCCTGTTTGACCCCAAATTGCTTTACCTCTTGGTGCTCTAGGTAGTTATCTAATTCTACAAGTTGAAGAGAACATGTCAGCTCATGTTGGTAATAGACGTTCCTTCATGACCTCCCTATCCCAATGAAATCATAGATCTATCCCCCTATCTCCCTACAGTTTCAGACAGTGCTCACAGGCATGCTTATGTGTTCTAACATCTTTTCATTTGTATTGATATACTTGGTTTTACATTATCTACATTTTTAAATATATCCCTCCCTCCTATGTTGCCAGGGAGCTGTCTCATAACAAAGAATTTAAAAAGAAAAGAAAACAAAGTTCAGCAAAATAAACCAAGATATACAAGTCCAACATTTGGTATTCCATACAGAAGAGAAGGAAGAGAAGAAACATCACTGGAAGCTTCAGACTTGTAAAGGAAATTGGCTCCTCAACAATTACAGATTCCCCTTCTAAGGACTTGAGAGGAATAATTTCCCCTTGGGTCAGTTCAAAGTTGATCTCTTAGTTTGAGCTGAGATTTTTATCTGACGTCTATCAGAAGAGCTCATTCACTTGTATATTTTTTTCTCATATATTCTAATCCAGTGGTTTCAAGCTCAAATAGAAATTAATCCCTGCCTTTGCATATTGATTTAGAAAACCACAAATTAACATTATCTATTTTGTATTTTATTTTTATTTATTTTGTTAAACATTTTCCAATTTCATTTTAATTTATTTCAGGCTTCTCTGAACAATTTTGTAACTGTGTGGAACCTTGAGCCAAGTTTGAAACTTCTAATCTATATAACTTTTCAGATTTCCTTTTGTTTGAATGATATATAACCAGCATTGGTGAGAAAAAGCCAAGCCAGTAGGTGTAAGCTTAGTGTTCTTGTCCCCTCTTAAGCTAAGGGCTAGCAAAGGAACAAAGGAACTGACTCTTGTTTTGATTCAATTGTACCCCCAAAATAGAAATGTTTCAGGGATATTCTAGTCTGGCACCCTTCTTAGAGACTAGAGAAAGGAATACCCAGCCACAGCCCTTCTGCTTCTGCCCTGCAGGGCTCTAATGGATTTGGGGTATCTATTCTCTACTGCCATTGGCTCAAGGTCCTACTGGTTGGTTATGTCTGCCCCACCACACACATATTGTTAGGGTCCAGTGACTAGTGCCCCATTTCCACTGAACCATTTAACGTCAATCAGCATTTTCAAAAGGACATTTATTTCAAAAATATGGCAAGAAAAAATGTAAGAATGTTTCCTCCAATGCCTCCCCTGTATCACTTCACTGGGGGTAAAGGGGCTCTTGAGTAGGCTTAATTTAGCTCAGTTTCTGCCCAGTATTGGTCTTCCGAGTTCACATGGTATTACCACTAGATGAATTTTTGTTCAACCACCTCTAGGCAAGGGTACCAAAAGTTACTCTTTGTTCCTCAATGTACTGATTCTGTGCTAGCTGAAAATGGATACTCTGGAACACTGGGATAGTAGAGTCCCCTCCTAACCTTTCAAAAGTCATAGGAACAAAGGTTCCCCATCCCTTTGCCTAAAATGGAAAATAACAACTGGGAGGCCAAGGACTGAAACCTTTTCACATGACCTCAGAAGGAAGGAAGCCCCAAGGCCTTTCCCCTTACATCATTATCTCTCACCAAATATTGTTAGAAGAGTCATACCACCAGAGTTCAGCCAAAGTGAGAATGGCCAAAAAGGGCAAGCTCAATGCCGATGCAGGCCCTTGGAAGACTCCCCTAATCCCAGCCCCAGACAATATAAAAATTAGACCAAGATGATCTACAAAATGTCTACACATGCTCTATACTCTCTCCAAAGCACTTCCATCCCATAAGTAAATCCCTTAGCTTCTCCACATGGAGAGATACTATCCCAGGTGCCCTGTACGTATGCCAGATTCCCATGAGGTAGTTGGACTAGATTATACTTGCTTTAAATCCAAAGGTCCTCTTATCCTATGACCTAAAATAGATATACAAAGAGTTGAAGTTCCTTTTCACAACTATAGAAGCTTTGTGATTTTCATCAGGAACTTATCATTTGATATCTCCTGAATAAGTAGCATGTAGTATACTCCCACCTCATCATCTCTCCTGTCTTCCCTTTATTTTTATCTTCAAACACATCTTCCCCAAGGTCCAAGGATTTGCATATGAGTGTATTGTTTTGTTTTACAATGCTGCTTCTTATGCTCCAGTCATATGTGACCAGCATCCCTGGTCACTCTTTACTGGACTCCTCCCAACTACGGGAAATGTCTCACTGAAACAGAATTTGGAGAAGCTCAGAAACCATAATTCACATAGGTCACATAAAACAAAACTCATTTTTCAGCTTTTCATTGCTGCCCTCTGCTGGTGTCTCCTTGAATAAATGAGGTGACAAATGTCCCAGGGCACAACCAGGTCTCCACTCCTTCCCACCACATTCGCTTTCAGATCAGTACTCCATGGAGAGCTGGTATCTCCCTGGCTTCACAAATGTCTTGGCACAAACTGAATCTCTTTTGTACTGTACAACCACTGAATCTCTTTTATACTGGAATCACTCCTCAAATAGACTGTTGTTGAATTCTCCAGGTACTCAACACATTCTCCACCCATAAATTAGTTCTCCACCCAAGCTTCCAAATACAACCCCTGAAACAGTGTCACCATGCACCCAGTCTCTCACTCTCCATACTCTACTTACTATAGGATACAACTGAATCCCATCTTATAAGTTCCTATTCTCACGCTGGTCTATGAACACTCGCTTGATCTTAACACCAGTAGTGTGTGTCTAGATTTAAAATAGGGCTGTGAAATCATAGACACCTGGCTCCCCATTAACCTTCTGCTCCTATAGCACCCTCAATTTTTCATATTATTCTGCCACCCCTTTTATTTTATCTATTCTTTCTGAAAGGATATGTCTTTTTATTACCATATTCAAGTCATAAGTTTCACCCTACTAAAATCCAGTAATATCTCTGTGTAACCCTGAGCAAGGCAAATTAATTTCCATATACCTCAGACAAGTCCCTAAGACTTATCTATCAACATCCCTGGATGTCTTGTCTATTACTCATCTTCTGTGTATTACTCTACACATACAGATTATCCCTTGAAAAACACCCTTTTTACTCATCTTTTCAGTTTTTTTTTTTTAGAAAGAGAAATTATTTGCACTTCATTGATCTACATTTGTTTCTTAACAAATGTATGTTGTGTTTTCATTTAGGGTGGTTTTATCTCCCCTGTTTAGAATTTCAGCTTCTCAGCAACTAGGACATTTTCTTTTTTAAAAGTATATTTCATCATTTCACAATAATGTCATTAAGATATGACCAAATGCCACCTTAATATAACATTAAGCCTGAGACTAGTCAGTTCATCACCCCCCTCACCTCCAACAATCCAACATCACTTCTCATAAGACCATGGGATCATAGATTTAGAACTAGAAGGGACCTAAGAAGACATGTAGTCTCACTGTCCTCATTTCACAGATGAAGAATTTGAGAGAGGCCAAGTTATTTGCCAGAGAGATCCGAACCCAACTTCGTGATTCTAGACTCGGTGCCCTTTGCTTTGTACAAAACCGCTTCCTAATGTGTTAGACTACCTTGCCAGCCCCAGCCAAGGGTTTTCAAAATTACCAAATCAGGTTTTCTTAGGCAGATAGAGCCATTAATTTAGAGCTAAAAGAGACCACTTGCTTCAAACTCTTCATATAATGGATGAGGAAATGAGTATTCTTTAGAAGGATTTTGTGATTTCAACTTGGTTTCAAATTGGGTTTCACTATTCCTTGCTCCAACCAAGATAGCATCCAGCTCCACCCCCTAATCCATCACCATTCTAGTTGGAGATTCACTATATCCTCTCCCATCAGTTCAGTTTTTTAGTAACTAACCACCCTTGGGAACAATATTTCACCTAGTAGTACAGTCTGACTTCCTAACCATTAGAGCTGTCCAAAAATGCAATGGATTGCTTTGAGAGGTGGTGAGTCTCCCATCACTGTGGGGTTTGGAGGAGTTAATGTGATACACTGAAGGGAAGGCTAGATTTGGAGCCAGAGGACCAAGTTTTAAATTCTAGTGCTATCACATATGTGATCGTGGACAAGTCATTTTACTTCTCTTAAACTTGGTTTCCTCACAAGAAAAATGAGGGGGATCGTAGTAGATGATGATTGAAAACAATTTTCAGCTAGTCACTGATACAGCCACATTTCAAAAGGAGAACTTACTGTGTCTATAACTCCACGGGTTTATTCAAATACCCTTTCTCTGTCCAAAGAGAAACAATGGAGGAAAGTACCTTCAGTTACCTGAGTCATTCAGGTATTACTTTGAGCCACATCATCTGGTTAGTAGGACCCACTAGATCTCTCCCCTACCCCACCTCCAAAGGCAAGTTCAAAGGTACCATTTGCTTAGGTGATAAGATCATATTTCAGGATAAATGGAGTGGGTGGAGGAAATTACTACAGCTTCATTAGAAGAATTAATGCTGCCGCCTCACCCTGGGCTGAGGAGTTCTACCAATTTTCTTTTGATGGGCTAATCATCTTAATTGGAGTTTGGAGAACACAGAAAATGTTTCAACTGTTCCATCCACAGAGTGTTTCCTAAAGCTCTTAATTTAATCTCAGGAATTGCCCTTTCCCACACAATATCGGACTGCGAAACTTCTTTGTGTGTATGTGTTGTAAGCTGCCCCCATTTTTATAAAGCCAACCATCCTGAGAGGTCTCAACACTGTGATGGGAGTGCTATCTAGTGGCTGAACCAGGAGCTTAGAATCTCATTCCTACATAATCTCCTCCCCCTCATCCTTCTCTGTGTGCTTGAGGTTATAGAACCTCGCTACTCTACTACTCAGTTATCAAGGGGGAAAAATGACTTCTGTCAACTCAAACATGTGGCATTCACAGTACTTAACTCAACATTTATGTTGAAAATTAATTTCAAGAAAGGATATTTGAAATGGAAAAAGCCCCAAAGAAAAAGTTCCCCACTGTCTATAGCAACAAATATTGGAGAAACAGGAAGGTAGTCAGTGCCAGGTAAATGATGGGAGAGAAAGAAAGACATTTCTTTTATAAAATGGCCTGGGGGCAATTCTCTGAAGGGGAATGGAAAAGGAAAAAAAAAGAAAACTTGAATATAGTCCCAGGAATGAATTTCCCTGTCAGTTCTTTCTTTTTAAAATGTATTATTTATATGTATTTTACAATTCTTTTTTAGTTTTGAGTTCTAAATTCTCTCCCTGCCTTCCACCTCTCCCCCACCAATTAAGAAAACAAGAAGTATGATATCGACCACATGTATAAAAGCATGCAAAACATATTTCCATATTATCCATTTTGCAAAAAAAAACAAAGCAAGAGAAATAAAGTGAAAAAGTATGCTTCAATCTATATTCAGACTCCATCAGTTCTTTCTCTGGAGATAGATAACATTTTTCATTATAAGTCCTTCAGAATTGTCTTGCATCGTTATATTCATGAGAATTACTAAGTCATTCACAGTTTATCATCGTTACAATATTGTTACTGTCTACAATGTTTTACTGGTTCTGCTCACTTTACTTTGCATCAGTTCATACAAGTCTTCTCAGGTTTTTATGAAGTGACCCTGCTTGTCATTTCTTATAACACAATAATATTCCAACACAATCATAAACCACAACTCGTTCAACTCATTCCCCAATTTATTAGCATCACCTCAATTTCTGATTCTTTGCCAATACAAAAAGAGCTACTATGGATATTCTTCTTATGTCAGTCCTTTCCATTTTTCCTTGATGTCTTGGAGATATAGACCTAGTGGTGGTTTTGCTGGGTCAAAGAGCATAAACAGTTTTATAACCCTTTTGGCAGAGTTGCAATTTATTCTTCAGAATGGTTGAATCAGTTCACAATTCCAACAACTATGCATTACTATTTCCACATTTCCTCCAACATTTATCATTTTCCTTTTCTGTCATTAGCTAATCTGGTAGGTATAAGGTATACCTCAAATTTGTTTTAATTAACATTTCAGAAAATTTTTTCATATGACTGCAGTTATCTTTGATTTCTTCTTCTGAAAACTGCCTGTTCACATCCTTTTACTATTTATCAATTGGAGAATGATTCGTTTGTACCCATTTTAACCCTATCTTGGTATACTGTGTGAGTTGTTGGTCTATGCCTAATTTCTACCAAACTACTTTCCAGTTTTCCCAGAAACTCAAATAGTGAGTTCTTGTACCAAAGGTTTGCATCTTTGGGTTTATCTAGATTGGGTTTACTAGATTGCTTTGGTCATTTCTCCTGTGTATTGTGTACCTAATCTATTTCAGGGATGCACCACTCTTATTTCTTAGCCAGTACCAGATTGTTTCCATGATTATCACTTTGTAATGCAGTTTGAGATTTAGTGTTTCTAGGCCACCTTCCTTCACATTTTCTTTTCATTGATTCACTTGGTATTCTGAAACTTTTGTTCTCCTAGATGAATTTTATTATTTTTTGCAGTTCTATAAAATATTTTTTTGTAGTTTGATTGGTATGGCATATAATAAGTGAATTACTTTAGGTAACACTTAGGTAATTTCAGATTACATTTAGGTAACTAGGTGTCATTTTTATTATATTGGTGCAGCCTACCCATGAGTAATTAATATTTCTCTAACTGTTTAGTTCTGTCTTTATTTGTGTGAAAAACTGCTTTGTAATTGTGTTCATATAGTTCCTGGGTCTGTCTTGGCAGGTAGACTTCCAAGTATTTTATACTGTCTGCAGTTATTTTAAATGGAATTTCTCTTTTTATCTCTTCTTGATGGGCTTGGCTGGTAATATATAAAAATACTAATGATTTGTGTGGATCCTGCAACTTTGCTAAAATTTTTGTTCAATTACTTGTTTAGTTGATTGTCTCAGATTCTCTAAGAATACCATCATATCATCTGCAAAGAATGGTAATTTGTATCCTCATTGCCTATTCTAATTCCTTCAATTTCTTTTTCTTCTGTTATTGCTATAGCTAACATTTCTAGAACAATATTGAATAATAGGGGTAATGGGAATTCTTGCTGCTGATCTTATTTGAAAGGCTACTAGCTAATCCCCATTACAGATAATGCTTGCTGTTGGTTTTAGATAAATACCACTTATTTTTAAGGAAAGCTCTATTTATTCCCATGATTTCTAGTGTTTTTAGTAAGATTAATGTCATATTGTGTCAAAGGCTTTTCTGCATCTTTTGGGATAAACATATGATTTTTGTTGTTTTGATAATGATATGGTCAATTATGCTGATACTTTTCCTAATATTTAACTAGCTCTGCATTCCTGGTATAAATCCCACCTGATCATGGTTAATGCTCTGTCTGATAAATTGATGTAACCTCTTTGCTAGTATTTTATTTAAAATGTTTGCATCAATATTCATTAGGGAAATTGGTCTATGGTTCTCTTTTTCCCTTTTGGTTCTTCTTGGTTTAGGTATCAGCACCATATTTGTATCATAAGACGAATTTGGTAGGACTCCTTTGTCTTTTTTTTCTAAATAGTTATAAAATATTGGGATTAATTGTTCTTTAAACATTTGGTAGAATTCACTTATGAATCTATATTGTCTTAGGGATTTTTTTCTTAGGCAGGTCATTAATGGTTTGTTAAATTTCTTTTTCAAAAATAGCATTATTTAAGTATTCTGTTTTCACTTTTGTTAATTTCGGCAATTTATATTTTTATAATATTCCTCCATTTCACTTAGATTGTCATATTTATTTGGCACATAATTGGGCATTTAAAATAGCTCCTAATAGTTACTTAAATTTCATCTCCATTTGGTGTTGCATTAACTCTTTTCATTTTTGATACTGCTAATTTGGTTTTCTTCTTTTTTTAATCAAATTAACCAAAGGTTTCTCAATTTTATTGTTTTTTTTTCATAAAACCAGCCTCTGGTTTCATTAGTCCAATTTTTTTAAACTTTCAATCTTATTAATCTCTCCTTTGATTTTTAAGATTTCCAATTTGATATACAATTAAAGATTTTAAATTTGTTCTTTTTCTAGTTTTTTTTTAAATTTTATGCCCAATTTATTGATCTGTCCCTTTTCTATTTTATTGATACAAGCATTTAGAGACATAAATTTCCCGCTAAGTATTGCATTGGCTATATCCCAAAATTTTTGGAATGTTTTTTCATTGTCATTTTCTCTGATAAAATTATTGTTTCTATGATTTGTTCTTTGACCCACTCATTCTTTAGGATTAGATTATTTAGTTTCCAGTTAATTTTTAATCTATGTTTCCATGGCCCTTCACTGAATGAAATTTTATCACACTGTGGTCTGAAAAGGATGCATTTAATATTTCTGCTTTTCTCCATTTGTTTGTTAGGTTTCTATGACTTAATACATGGTCAATTTTTCTGAAATTTCCATGTACAGCTGAGAAAAAAAAGTATGTTCCTTCTATATCCATTCAATTTTCTCCAGAGGTCTGTTATATCTAACTTTTCTAAAATTCTGTTCATCTCCTTAACTTCTTTCTTATTTATCTTATGGATAGGTTTATCTAGTTCTATGAGTAGTAAGTTGGGGTCCCCCACTGTCTATTTCCTCCTGTAATTCATTTATTTTTTCCTTTAAGAATTTGGATGCTGTGCCATTTGATCCATATGTGTTTAGTAGTAATATCATTTCATTGTCCATAGCACCTTTTAGCAAAATGTAGTTTCCCCGATTACTGCTTTTAATTAGGTCTATTTTTCTTTTGTTTTCTCTGAGATCATGATTGCTGCCCCTGCTAAACCATAATAGATTCTTCTCCAGGCCCTTATTTTTACTATGTGTGTATCTCTCTTTTTCCAGCATATTGCTGGATTCTGTTTTCTAATGCATTTTGCTATCAGCTTTGATTTTATGGGTAAGTTCATCCCATTCACATTCACAGTTATGATTATTATTATTATTGTGCATTTCCCTCCATTCATTTTCCCCTGCTTATCCTCTCTTTCTCTTTTTTCCCTGTCCCACTTCAAAAGTCTATATTGCTTCTGACCACTGCCTCCCTTAATGCATCCTCCCTACTGTCAGCAGCCTCTGTTCTCTTATTCTCATCCTCTCTTATTTCCCTATTGGATATTAAGACATATTTCTAAGCCCAAATGTGTATGTATATATATTCTTCCCTCTCTGAACCTATTCTGATGAGATTGAGGTTTAAGCATTGCCCACCACCCTTCATTTTTCTCTCCACTCTAAAAGCCTTTCCTTGTACTTTTATGTGAGATAATTTTCCCCAGTCTTTCTCTCCCTTCCCCCTTCTCCCTCTTTCTCACTTCTATTTTTTTTTTGGTCATCATCTCATCATAATCAACACATATCTGTGTGTTCTGCCTATGTGGACTGCATCCAGCTGTCCTAATAATGATAAAGTTATTAGGAATTGCATATATTGTCTTCCAACTTGGAATGTATACAGTTTAACTTTATTGAGTCTCTTAAAATGTCTCTTTTATGTTTGCCTTTTTATGCTTCTCTTGAGTCTTGTGTTTGAATACCAAATTTTCTGTTCCATTCCAGTCTTTTTATCAGGAGTGCTTGAAAATTCTTTATTTCATTAAATATTCATTTTCCTCTGAAGGATCATACTCATTTTTGCTGGTTAGGTTATTCTTGGATGTAATCCCAAGTTCCTTTGCCTTCTGGAATATCATATTCCAATCTCTCTGATTCTTTAATGTGGAAGATGCTAAATCTTGTGTAATCCTGAATGCAGCTCCATGATGTTTGAATTGCTTATTTCTGGCTGCTTCCAATATTTTCTACTTGATCTGGAAGCTCTGAAATTTGACTATAATATTCCTGGGAGTATTCATTTTGAGAAGTCTTTCAGGAGGTGATCAGTGGATTCTTTCAAATTCTACTATACCCTCTGGATCTAAGATATCAGAACAGTTCTCCTTTATAATTTATTGAAATATGATGTCTAGGTTTTTTTTATGATCATGGCTTTCAATAATTCTTCAATTACCTCTCCTCAATCTATTTGCCAAGTCAGTTTTTTCCCCGATGATATATTTCACATTTTCTTCTATTTTTTCATCCTTTTAATGTTGTTTCATTGTTTCTTGATGTCTCAGGGAGTCATTAATTTCCACTTGTGCAATTATAATTTTTAAGGAGTTCTTTTCTTCAGTGAATTTTTGTACCTCTTTTTCCATTTGACTTACCCTGCTTTTCAAGGAGGTTTTCTTCAGAGAGTCTTTTTGCCTCTTTTACATTATAGGCCAATTTGGTTTGTAAGGTATTATTGTCTTCAATATATTTGTGCCTCTTTTAGCAAGTAGCTAATTCTCTTTTCATAATTTTCTTACATCATTCTCATTTATTTCTCAAATTTTTCTTCTACCACTCTTATCTCTTCTTTAACTCTTCCAGGAATTATTGTTGCACTAAGGACCAATTAGCATTTTTTTCTGAGGCTTTGCTGGCTGCTGCTTTGAGGTCGTTGTCTTCTTCTCAGTTTGTTCTTGGTCTTCCCTGCTATCACAGTAGCTTTTTATCATTAAGGTTTTTGTTGTTGTTGTTGTTTACGAGACTATTTCTTCACTTTTAACTTTGTGTTAAAGCTGGGTTCTGCTCATCTAGGGGTGGGGAGGCACCATCTCAAGCTTCAGGCTTTTTTGTGCTGCTGTTTTCAGAACTAGTTCTGGGGGTCTGCAAGTTTTTGGTGTTTCCAAGGTGATATAATCCAGGGAGAGGTGTGGTCTTTGTTCTCCTTGTCTGTGTTCTAGTATGTATCCAAGAAGGGCCCCTATTCTCCTTCAGCCACAAGTGCTAGCACTCCTCTTTTCCCTGCTCTCTTTCTGCCACAAGCACCGGTGGCCCTCTCCACCTTGTTACTGCTACCAGGGTTCCTACTCCCTTGTGACAGACCACAAGCGTCCCTCTCTGCTTTGCATCTGTGATTCATAACTGTATATGGGCAGTAGAGATGCCAATCAGCACTAGCTCTACCCAGTGCCAGCAAAGGATCCCCTGTAAACATTTTCTTACCAGTTGTCCAACTCCCTACTATTTCTGGGCTGAGAACTCCTGAAGCTGCTGCTTCTGGCATGGTCACTTTCAAGTCCCACTGCTGGTGCTGCTCTAACGTGTGCTCCAGGCCAGCTCCCACCCCAGTGTCACAGACCTCTCCTGCCAATCTCCTAAGCTGTCTTAGGCTGGAAAAATGTCTCACCTTGATTTTTTGTTGGCTCTGCCTCTCCAGAATTCAATTTAAGGTGTTATATTAAAACGATTTGGAGGGGAATGCTGGATGAGTTCAGCAGGGTTGCTGTCTCAATTCCATCATCTTGGCTCCACATCTCCTGGTCAACTATTCATTTTCACTCACTTCCCTCCATCACAACCAAAGCAAACCAGCTGCAAGTTTTGTCTGTCCTGCATCTATGATATCACTCTCATCCACTCAGTCTTTTCATTCACTCAGCCACCATCCTAGTTTCAGCCCTTGTCTTCTCTTGCTTAGACTATTGCGGCAGCCTTTTAAATGGTTTACCTACATCCAGTCTCTCCCTTTTCTAACACATCCTTCCCAAAGCTGTCAAATTTATGTCTTAAGCATAACTCTATGTGACTTGTGGTCTTAGGAGAACCACCTGGAACACTGAGGTTAATCAATCCACCCTAAATCACACAGCAATACTTGAGCCCAGGATTTCCTAACTCCTGAGGCTGGACTGTTAACCACTAAAACAGGCTGCACATGTTTGGCACATAGTAGGCACTCAATAACTTGACTAATAACTGTGGTAAAAAAGATGAGTACATATGAACACATACAGTTTTATTAACAACTAATTAAATAGAATTCAATTATGTTCTAAATTATACAGCAGACTATAAGTGCTTCTAGGAGTTCAAAGAGATCAGTAAATGCTGAAATCCTTAAGAAGTGATTCACAGAGATGATGCAATTTGATCTGGCCTGCTCAGGATGGGTAGGCCTTAGAGAAATGGAAGGGCAAAGAAAGTACATGCCAGGTAAAAGGATCAACATAAAAGATTGCTCAATATCAGCACCAACATGGATCCCCAGAATTATCAGAGGTGCAGGTAGGTGGGAAGAGAGTCATGAATAAAAACATCATAGGCCACAGTAGCTTAGTAATACAGATTCTGCTTATTAGTCATGAAACTTCCCATATCTTAATCAAAGCTAGCATTTAAACCACCATCTATAGTGGTTTAAGGTTCATTAAGTGCTGTACATATGCAATCTTATTTGATCCTCATAGCAACCCTGGGATAGGTGCTACTAATGTCCCATTTTAGAGATGAAGCAACAAAGGTTGAGAGGGCTTAAGTGATTTGCTCAGGGTAACAGAGCCCAGTAAGTGCCAGAGGTGGGATTTGAACTTAGTAAGTCTTCCTGACTCCATTGTGCCATTTAGCTGCCTAGTTTCCTCTTCTTACTGATTCTTCCTGGGTATCATTTTTCCTCACTTTCTTTTTTTTTCTTTTTGGAGGGGTGAAGGCAGGGCAATTGGGGTTAAGTGACTTGCCCAAGATCACACAGCTAGCAAATGTGTCAAGTGTCTGAGGCTGGATTTGAACTCAAGTCCTTCTGACTCCAGGGCCGGCGCTCTGCTCACTGTGCCACCTAGCTGCTCCTCTTTTCCTCACTTTCATTGCCTGAACCACCTTCATCAGAAAACCATATCCTCCATTTTAGGTTTCCCTGAAAGAATTCCTTAGCAATCCAGAATGGATTTTGCTATCCACACCACCACTGTGCCCTTGGGATTTCTGGACCTTTCCATTTGCCATGCAGCTGAACTTTCACATGTTATCACCTCCAACTGGAGTATGAGTTCCTTGGGAGCATGGATTGTGTCACTTTTCCTTTTTTTATCCCTAGCTCTTAGCACAGTATATGCCACACTATAAATGCTTAATATTTTTTTGTTTGCTCATTTCTTTTTGTCTGTTCTTAATACCTTGACACCAAATTATAAGTACCCTCTAAGCCACCATGCATAGGCCAAATTTCTGCCTGTGTTGGTAAGCAAAATGGGCTCTTAGCACTCAGTTCAACCAAGTGCCCTTGAAGAGTTTGGTTTTTGTTTCCTTTGATTAATTCAGTGTATTGCATTGAGTCTTACTAGGTGCTAAACCCCAGGCCCAAACTCCTATTAGGTGTAAAACCTATGTGTGTGTGAAGCAACCAGGCTACTAAGGGGAGGGCCTAACTCAAGAGCCAATCATAGGAGCCTAAGTTCTGGTCATTCAGATGATGTTTGATAACATCTGAAATGGTATAAGAAGAGAAGACAGAGCCATTTGCTCAGGGCTCTCACTTGTGGTGGTGAGCTGATGAGGAGACTCCAGGCAGCTGTAGCTAAGATCCCTCTAGCTCGTAAACCCAGATGCTGGATCTTTGTTAAACTCTGGTAACTATGTATTGGGATTTGAATCAGGCAAGGTCTGTCTGTCGATGTTTGTACTTTGTTTGTATTTTGCTCTGAAGTTCAGGGTGCTGGCTTTTTCCCCTGAACTAAATGAGTGATATTTGTATGCTGGATTAAAATAAGCTTGTTAACTCCTTAATGTTGCTTTCCTTAGTTAGGCAGATCAAAAGAACCTGGGCTTTGGCAGCGTTCTTGTTGTTGGGCTTGTGTTGGTCTTTCACCCCCACAACAGCTGCTAGCCAGATTGTTAAAACACTGCCCTACCTTTCCCCTTCTGGAAATGTTAAAGCATAAAGATGGAAATGATAATCCTAGAATCACCCAAATTTATGCTTGATTGCTCCATTTCTAGTCCTTTAATATGATATGTAGTATTATATTACAATAAGAAAAAAAATCCAGAGACAAAGTACTCTTTCTTCCCTTCTTTATTCTCTACGCATTCTTCCTTTCTAACCCTCTGTTTTAGATGTCCATGCCTTCCATGTTGCTCATGTTGTCTCTGTTGCCCATGGCACCCAACTCCAGTAATTTGTTGGGAAATACCCACCTTCCTCACAGTTTGGTTATCCTGTGATTCAGTCCTTCAAGGTCTCTTTCTTTTCCTAAGGTACGAAATTATTCTTTACAATTATTATTCATGGCTAATATAAGTGATTTGGAGTTGAAACAGCTGTAGTTAATCCCCACAGAACTACAGAAAAGTGTGTGGGAAGAAGCCACAGAGTTTGTGATATGTACTCCATCCAGAAAAGATATGATCCCTCAGATGACTTTGAGCTAATGCAAATTAGACATCATCTACCAGGGCTTCTTAACCTGAGGTCTAAGAACTTGTCTTTTTTTTTAATTTTGAAAATTCTTTTTTCTATATAATTTTCTATGTAATTGATTTACTTTGTAATTCTATTTATACATTTAAAACATTTTTCTGAGGTGTCCATAGTCTTCACTAGACAACCAAAGGACTACATGACATAGAAAAGGTTAAGTATCACTGATCAATCCTCTCATTTTATGAATGAGGAAATTAAGGCCTGAAGAAGTGAAATAACTTCCCATTACAACATAACTCAAGGGGCTTCTCCTACTCGAAGCTTCTGATCTCCCCAGTTTTTAGTTCTCTCTCTCCGAAATTATTTTGCTCTTGGTAATCTGACTACTCCCCACTTTTGTTTTTTGTTTTTGTATTCCCAGTGCCTTAAACCTAATGGGCTCTTCAGAAATGCTTACTGAATTAAACTAATTTATCCAAGATGGCACAGGTAATAAATAAGAGAAGTAGGATTTGAAGGAGAGCTCTCTGACTCCAAATCTCCAAATTCTGTTCACTCTAGCAAGCTGCTCTCCCTTGTAAGCATCCATACATCAGTGCATACTTGTGTGCAGCTGGAGGGATTTGCCAAATGATACTGAAATGATCTAGCTACTGGCCAGGCCTCAGTGAATAATGAAGTGAATCTGATGTCTGAGACATAGTGATTGTGTCTACACCTAGGGTCACCTCTGAGTCCAGCTCTCACTGGGTATTTTATACAGGGTGAAATGCAGAAAAGTTAGCCACAAATGTTAGTAGATCATTTTCAACTATAAGTCACTGTTAAATTTTGCCAATAGGGTTTGAGTTGAAATAGACTAGATTTGGGAAATAGTAGACCTGGGTTCAATTCCCACCAGTAAATATCTGTATGACCTTGAACAAGTCACTTCAACTTTTTGTGCCTCAGTTTCTTCATCTGTAAATATAGATGATAATAATAATATCTGCCTTACAAAGTTGTTGAAAGAACCAAATAATATGACAGATGTGAAAGCACTTTGTCAAGATAAAAGTAATAACTCTAGGGTGGAATTCTAGTACCAACCAAACCAGAACCTATTATGAGGCCAAAGTGAGAGCAGAAGCTCTGGCAATGATGATATCCCTGGCTCCCAGAGCTAACAGCACCAGTCTCAGCTTTTAAACATGCCTATTAAGTGATACCTATCATAAATGCTGCACTAAGGAAGTTGGATAAATTTCACATTTCTTTTCAAATCCAACACCTGATGATATTTCAAAAGTAAACACCAAGCAATCAATGGCCCCATTATGATGGTATCAGTTCTGGCTGAAAGGTCTCTATTGGGGGAATTTTAAAGCATTTCAAGGGGCAGTGAGTGTTCTGAAAATGATGGGAATGTGAGGAGGAACTTCTCTGTAACAAATATCTATTCAGGCTCTGAGTATAACACATTGATAGACAGCTTGTATTGGGCACACAGAAAAGATAAGGGATTTATAAAAGGAAAACCTTTAACCTTCAGTCAGCTTTATAGTGGGATAGTCAAAACTTAATTGAGACACACTGAACCATAGAGAAATGTTTGCATTCTATGATAGGGGAAGATGAAAGCGGCTGTCCTTACTTCTAGGTTTGCTGACTTTTAGAGCTTGAGATTTTTCTCCAGGAAGTGTTCTTGATTGAATCCATTTGCCTCTTGATTTTCTATAAGTGTTCAAAGTTTGTAATTGAATCAGACTCCCTTTTCTTACATACATGTATTTTCTAGTCCCTCTATTGTCATAAATCAATAGCTGGACATGGTTTTGATCATTGCATTTCCTTCTAATGAAAAGCACTCAACGGTATTTGGAAACACCTGGTGCTGCTTAGTATTTGTGTGACCAGGCAGATAAGGGGGAAAAAAGCAGACCCATTGAGTGCATGAGATACTGAGTTCAGGAATTCAATATAAACAATCTATAAAGAGAATGAGAAATAAGAAAATTGGCTTATATTTTGATAGGAAGACAGGTATGGCAGTATATTTAAAGTGGAAAATGGATCCCTACCCCATGCCCCGCCTAACCAAATAGGAACTAGAGGTCATAATGAGCCACTATCCACACATGTAACATTGTTTCTTTTTAAATTGTGCTAGAATATGTATAATCACAAAACACAAAAAAGATTTTCTAGTCCTAGTCCCTTATTTTACAAATGAAGAAACTGAGGTTTAGCCATAGAGGTGAAATAACTTGCCCTAGGTTACAAAGGCACTTAGTAGTAGAACCTAGAATAGAACCTGGCTCTCAATTTTCAGCATGATGTTCTTTGCCCAAAACCATAAAACCTCTTAAATTTTTTTGTTGAATTCCTGCTATGTGCCCAGCACTGTGCTAGATAATGCGGAGAATCTAGAACACAGTCCTTCCCCTATGAACTTCTGTCATAGTCTAAGCCTAATTCAGGCCTGTTTCATTGCCCAGGTTCCATGTTGGAAAAAAAAAATGAGACCCTGAGGCCATCCAATAATTAGGAGGTTGACTTCATCATAGCTGAGAAAGCCTATCCCATGAGAAAACAGCATTGATTCAGTTAGACATAGCTTTCCTGTGTTGGCCATACCTTTCTACTCATTAGAAGCCTAAGGAAGGAGTGTCTGACCCCTTATGCATGGGGGTTTTTTTGTACATAGGTTAGCGGTAAACTCTGTCAGTTGTTCAAACTTTTAGTCCATTGAGCTAATTAAATCTTGAGGATGGATATGATACCTTTAAGGAAAAACCGGCCTACTCTATGTGGGTCCAGGCCATAGAGTATTACAACAAACTCACAATCTAGTTGAGAAGGGAAGAATCACAGGTGTTGTTGGTCCCTTCTCCAACACACACACACACACACACACACACACACACACATACACACACACACACACACACACACACATATACACACATACTTCTCATCTGTGTATGTATTTTTCCAGGTTCCTTGAGGGTAAATATAATTTCATTTTTTTCTATCCCCGGAACCCAGAACAATGCCTAACATCCATAGGAGGTGTTTAATAACTGCTTATTAGATTAAATTATATGATTAAATGCTTAAGTGAAGGGGGTAGAGAATTTTTTCCCCTTAAACTCTATTTTCAGGTTTACCTAATAAGAGCTTGTGTTAACTTTGAGGAATTTTTTTATTTCTATAGTTCATAGCCACTTCCTCACTCCAGGACATCATTTCCTATCACTACTCAAAATGTAAACACCAACCCCCCTGGTAAGTGCATAGTTCCCAAAATTAATGAAGGGAAATTTAATGGGAAAGTCATAGAAAACTAGATAGAACTCAAAAAGAAAGAGACCTTGGTGGATGGGTCAGATTAGGATTGATGGATTGCAGAAGAAAAGACATTCCAAGAAGAAGCAATAGCAAATGCACAGAGATTGAAACAAGTATAAACAAGTAAATGATTTTGAAACTGTCTATGTGTTGTCTAGACCTATCATTGCTATCACTGCATCAATATAGGGAACCCCCAGTGAGAAACTCCTGTACCAGTGATCTCAGCAGCTACCATGGATTCACCTATTATCTCTGTGCAAGTCATTCTCAAACCTATTCAGCTCTTTTCTGGGCTCCAGTCTCACATCTCCAACTATTGGACATCTCAAATTGGTTGTCCCATAGACACCTCAAACACTGAACTCATTTCCCTAATCTCCCCACTCCTAACTTCCATATTACTTTTGGAGACATTACCATGCCACACTCACTGTGGCAAAGATTTTTTTTTTATAACTGTCTAATTGATTCACTGTTCCATTCACTTCAGTGGCTTTTTATACCTCCTAAACCTCCCATGACTCTCCCTCCCTCTGCCTTTTCAGCTAAGAAAATTTTTTTTTACCTTTCAATGAAAAAATTGAGGCAATTTTCCAAGAGCTCTTCGTTATTCCCTCCTCTTCATCCCACATCACACAGATGCTTTCCATCATTATCTCCTCCTTCACCCGTCTCACATCAAGAGATGACCCTTCTTGCCAAGGCAAAATCCTCTAACCAAGAACCTCTCTTCTGATCATTGTTTCTTCCATATTCCCAGTGTCCCATCTTTTAATGCCCCATCTCATTTTTAACTATCAGAATGCAGAATAGGGTTGGAAGATATTATGATTGCTTAGAATCACAAACCATTAACCTCTAAAGCTGAACAAGACCTCAGAACTCATCTAATAATGATGACTCACATTTCTATAGCAGTAAGGTCTCATACAGAATCACAGAAATACAGAATTCAGAGTTGGAAGGAGAAGTACTTAAGATGTCCTAGGGTCAGTATCATATTTCATTTTTCATATATAAGGAAATTGACTCCAAATAAGTTAAGTGACTTTCCCAAGTAGCAAAGGCAGGATCCAAACCCAAGTCCCCTAACTCTAGGTCCAATATATTTTCCTCTCCACTACACTGCCTTTCACAGCATAAAATTGAGAAAGGAAGAGGAGGAACAGGTTTGCAGGAGAAAAAAAATTAGTTCATTGAGGGTTGTTGAAAAATACGTAAGGTTTATAAGGTGCTTTCCTCAAAGGCCTGTGGGATAGGCAACAGAAGCATCATTTACCCCATTTTACAGATGAGGCTAAGAGAGGTTAAATTACTTGCCTGCTGTCAGCCAGCTGAACTGTGTCAGGCCTGGGGCTTCGACTCAGGTCTCCTGACACATACTGTTCTATATAACTGTGATCATTTAAAATGGCTACTCTCCTAAACACATGGTACTCAGACAAGCACCTGTTGTGATCGATTTTAAAACATAAAAAATAAAATAGCCAATCCATTGCCAACTTGTGGAAGTTTATGAACATAATCTTTCTGGTCCGTAAAAGTACATCAGAGTCATATGTTGAGTGTCAGGAAAGAAGGCAGAGCCTTACTGATGCTTGGTGAAATGGAAGAGCAGCAAATGTGAACTGAGGCATCTATATTTTACTGGCTGATGGCATCATAAAAATTGCCTCATGCTGTTACTGTCAGGCACTGATGCACTAATGCTCCAGGAGCAGGGCAGGCAGCCATGTGCAGAGCACCTCCAGCAGCGGCGTGATTCAAAGCCCACAACTGCCTGCCCACTGGTGCAGCCACAAGCCCTCTGAAGAAGCAATGGGGAAAGTTCACCATCACTGCTTATTGTCTCGTCAATGGCCCTCCCTCCAGCACCAGGGTTGCTTTTCAATGGTCTGGTACCCTGCAGACATCTCTCCTCCTTTCATATAGTCTTGGGTCAGCATCTGGCTGACCTCTTCCTTGCAGCTGTCTAGTGTTCCACCACCCTGTTATCATCCCAATGTTTGTGAGTTCACTTGCATGGGCCAGGACTGGGAGCCTCGGATATGAGCCTGAGATCAGATTATTTCATCTGTGCTCCTGAGGGAGCAGAGGTTCATTAGGAAACCATGCTTATCTGCTGTACTGCCTGGCATGGGAACTCATCAGATTCATGTAGTTAAAAGAGCACTGGAGTTCAGATTTTAAAAACCAAATAACTGGGTTCAAATCCATGTTCTGCAGCTGATAAATGGTTGGCCTTTCCCTGACTTTCAATTTTCACACCTGAAAAATAGAGAGAGAGGAAGGGAGGGAGGGAGAGAAGGAGGAAGGGAGGGAGGGAGGGAGGAAGGAAGGAAGGAAGGGAGGGAGGGAGGGAGGAACATTAAGGGCTTACTATTAGGCAGGCCCAAAGTGTAGAATGCTATACTGGCCTTGGACTCAGGAAGATTTGAGTTCTAATTCTGCCTCATATACTTGCTAGCTGTGTGACTCTGGGCAATTTACTTATCTACTTTATACCTCAACTTCTTCTGTGAAATGAGCATAACAATAGGACTTACCTCCCAGGGTTGTTGTGAGAGTCCTTTACATATGTAAAGTGCTTTACAAGCCTTGAATAAAGTGCTATAAAAATGCTATTTTTATTATGTGTCTAACTGGTACAAAACCTGGTAATACAAACAAAATCATGCTAGATAGTCTGGCCCTCCTGGAGCTAGAATTCTTGTTAGAAAAAAAATATTGCATGCATCACATGATGAGGGGCAGGGAGAGAAGGGAAGAGAAAATAGTGGACCTGTGGTGGCTTGACTGGAGATGGTTATGACATGCTGTGGACACCTAGAATTAAGCTGAAGCTGGTTCACCAAATCCTAGAGTGGCTTGAGAGGTAGAGTCCAACTTTCTGGTGGGGAGTGGAGGTGATGACCCAAATAGAAATAGAACAGATTTGCAAGGTGTCCCAAAAATTTTAGTGCAGTTTAAAACCATTGAAGTCCCATGTTGCCACTCCAATGCACTGGGATATCTTATATACATATCTGATTGAAGCAGCATTGGCCTAGGGAAGTTAAGAGACCGGAATTCTAATCTCTATCCTGACACCACATCTGGGACTTTATTTTCTCTTCTGTGTTGGAAAAGTTGATCACTGAGGTCCCTTCAAATTCCATCAGTCTGCGAATCTATGAGATTTGAGTTCCATTTGAGATCAGATCAACTTAACTTCAATTTCAGTTAGAACTGAATTAGCTTTCCTCTGGGATTCGGGGCAATTCACTTCTTCCCTTGGGTCCCAACTTCCTCCTCCATAAAATGAAGGTATTGGAAAAGTTGATTCCTAAGATGTCTTTCAGCTTTAAAATTACACTTCGAGGGCTTTAGACATGGGGGAGACTTCAATCCTTTTTTCTACCTCCTCCCTAAAAGCATCTGTTTATTATAAAAAGTTACCATTCTACTCCCAAACTTACTATCAGGCTTCTTCTATGTCCAGTGACAATAATAGCTAACATTCATATAGCACTTTGCAAAAGTTTACAGAGATTCATTTTGAGCCTCATAAGAACTCTGGGAGGTATCATTCCCATTTTACAGAAGAGGAAACTGAGACATATAAAAATTAAGTGACTTGTCCAAGGTCATTCATCTAATAAGTGTCTGAATCCAGATTTAAACTCGGGTTCTGCTGACTCCTAGACTCTGTCCATTTTGTCACCTAGGTGTCTTAGAAATAACTAATTGCAGCAACTGGTTATCAGGAATAATTAAACAGGAAGCTAACAGAGGGGCCAATTGGCAGTGTAGGTCATGGAGGTGGGCAGCCTTATCAACAGCAGCTTCATGGTATCTAAGTTTCTCTTCCCCTAAGTGCTAGTGTGCCAACATCTTCTTCTCCCCTATGGGAGGAATATTTCCCACCTCCTCCGCAACATAGGGTATCTCCCATGCCCATTGTCAAGATACCATTTGAACCATCAGGTAAACAAACATTCTTAGTTAAGGTTCTGTATCTTACAAATGGTCATTCCAGCCTCCACTTAAAAAACAGCCAAGGCAAATCAACTACCTTTTCATTTTTTTTTCCTTATGTCAAATGTAAACTTGCCTCTGCAACTTCCATCCACTGTTCATAGTTCTACTCTTTGGACTCAAGCAGAACTAGGCTAACCTATCTTCCCCATAATGAACCTTCAAGTTCTTTAAGACAGGTATCATATCCTGCCTAAGTCTTCCCTTCTCTAGGTTAAACATCCCCAATTCCTTAAATCAATCCTTGCATGGTATGAACTCATGGCCCTTTACCATCTTGATTTTCATCTTCTGGACATTTTCTAGCTCAGCAATCCCATTCTTAAACTGTAGCATCCAGAACCGAAATCAAGGTGGGGTTTGATGAGGGTCAAGTACAGTGGAACTATCACCTCTCTATTTCTATAAGAAAATGGTGTCAGACTCACATAGAAATGTAAAGATCCCTTAAGGCTACATATTGACTTGGAAAACCACATATTTATATTATCTATAATCTATTGTATTTTACTTATTTTTGTTAAATATTTCCCCATTATACTTAAATTAGTTCAGGCTTTACTCTGGAGTGTTGTGAGCTGCAAACTGTGTGTTTGATACCTCTGCTATAAGCCTGTCTCAACATAGCCCAAGATTGCATTAGTTTTTTGACTGTCATATCAAATGTCTGACTCAAACTGAACTTAATGAAACCCAGGAACAACCTTCATCTATCTAGACAACCCTCATGTTTTACCTGTGATGTTGAATTTTTGAACCTGAGTAAGATTTTACATTTGTCCCTGCTTAATTTCACCATACTAGATTTGAATGTCCAGTGTCTTTTTGGATCCTGATTCTGACATGCAAAGCATTAGCTCTCCCTCCTGGCTTTGTATCATCTTACAGTTTGATAAACATGACTTCCATACCTTTATTGAAACATTAATGAATAGAATTAAATAGCTTAGAGCCAGACATATCCTTGGGATGTTCAATTGGAGATTGTTTTCCAAATTGATACCAAACCATTAATGACTACTTTTGTGATCTAGACTTTCAACCCATTCTAAATTCACCTGATTATACTAAATTCCAACCCATATCTGTCCCTTTCTTCTACAAAAATAGCACAAGGTGAACAGAATGTTGTGGCCTACTAACTATAGATGGATTGTCCATTGAGAAATAACAGGTATAAAAAAAATCAAGAAACCATTGAAAACAAAGAATAGCACTTGTCAGTATTTTTGCTAAAATCTAGGAAAACTATTTCTCCAGTATTCTATTCATCTATCTGCCTAGTAATCCTTTCCAAAAAGGAAGTGAGATTAGTCTAGCATAACCTGACTGACTGAAGCCACACTGATTCTTTGGGATTACTGGTTCTATTTTCTATTTCTAGACATTCATTAGCTATCTCTTTCATAGTATATCTTACAATTTTACTAGAAATCCAGATCAAGTATTGACCTGTAGTTTGCAGACTCCGCTCTTCTCTTTTTCTGAAAATTGGCACATTTGCCTTTTTTTCCATTTGTGTGGCACCTCTCCCATTCTCCATCATCTTTCCAAGATCACTGACACTCCCTCAGCAATGCCATCCCTGAATTCTTTCAGTCCCCAACAATGTAATCCTTCTAAACCTGAACTCAATGCACATGCTTTCTTATTGTCTCCCTGTGGATCTGGGAGTTCAGCTCCCATTTATACTCTTCGATCAATTCATGGATTTTTTTTTAAATATTAAAAGATTATCTTATTTGTGGGACTCTTCAGTATGAGTCAGGGACTAACGATGAAGTTTGATTCATTGGCTAGTTCCTGGGACATTTTATCCAATCTTTCAAATTTTACAAGCCAAGGGACTGCAAAGAGGTAACCTGAGACCCTGAAATATTATTAATGTTAAATGTTATTCCTTACATATTTATAATAACCAATTAACTTGAAATGAGATTAGTTACTTCAAGTCTTATCAATTTGGTTTTTAAACTTTTTTTTAAAACATGTTTCTTTCACATAAAAGAAAGGGGCAGGAAATGAACACTATTGAAAAAATAATTATTATTCAAATATTCTGGAATCATGTCTCTTGCAGAAGACCGAGTGACAACAACAAAAAAAATGTCACCAAAATGGTTTTGATCATGGATTTTTCAAATCCTTATGAACTGATATCCAGCCTTCAGGCTGAGAAATTTTCTGCAGCCAAACAATCCTTCTAATCTTCTTTGCATAAAGAGCCCTGTTCTACCCCTAATGATAAGAGGTGGGTATTTTTCAGTTTGATTTTCTCACTCTTTTGAGAATATTGTTTCAAAGCACTTTATTTTGTCTCTGCTATTTAACTAATGTGACTACAAGGAATGGACATACTAATTGATATGGAGGGAGGTAAAAGATTACTACATCAGCAAAGTCTGGGAAACATTAAAACCAATTCTGAACCTTCTACCTCCACCCTGCTTAATAAGGAAAAGGAAAATCAAAGTAGCTATAGGGATCATTAGACATTCACTCACTCCTACTCATTTTTATTCAGTCAGACATAGAGGACCTTTCAGAAGGCCAGGCCACTGATTCCGAGTAATTTAAAGGAAAGAACCACATTATGCAGAGCCTCTCATTTGAATTATACAAAAATCAGAGATAAGCAGCTTCTCTCTGAGATGAGAGCCAAGGCCCATAATAGCCACAGAACTATTTTCTTAAAAGAGTTCTCATTTAAACTCCTGACAGCTGCCAGGTCTAGACACTGGTAGCAGTCTCAGGACCTAATGTGAACCCAACTCCCAACCTTAAAACTAAAAGCTAGGTAAGATCAGGACCAGGGAGAAGCTGCTCAACACATTAGGCTCTAACATTAGCTATGCTGTTATCTTCCAATGTGAAAGCCATTAGTCCCAGGATCCCGCTGGGACCAAAATAAAGCTAGAATAGGAACATCTTTAAGTATGCAATCTGGAGGGTGAAGACATAAAATGTGCTTCGCATAGGATCGCTACATTCCTCTATTTAAAAGTGAGGAAATGATTCTTCAAGGATGCCACTGACTTGGGAATGTGGTTTTCTCTCAGGTCAATCAGGGCTCCAGTGAACACTCAGCTCTTGTTAATAAAGGGTAGAAAAAGTGTCAGATCTGGCTTCAAGCTGCTCCTGCTACGTTGCATTAGGAATAGAGAAGCTAAAGCAAAGTTAACGGACCCCAGCCCTGCTCCAACTCCAGCCTGAGTAGACCCTATAATAAGAGAACATTAGACTTTTATCAGGCCTGGAACAACATTTTGTCCTTTCCCCCAACCTGCTCCTATTTGTTTTTCCCAGAAATAGTGTATCATCATAGGATCATAGAGGCAATCTGGTCCAACTCCATCATTTTAAAGATGAGAAAATTGAAGTGAAAGGAAATTAAGTGACTGGCCTAAGATTGTAATAGTGGGAGAAACCAGATTCTGAAGCCAGGTCCTCTGACTCCTAGGGCAGTATTCTTCCTGACATTCTACTTTGCCTTCCATATGGGCCTAAACTTGGGTTGTTGCTTTGGGATTCCTCTGAGCTGTTGAGTCTCCAGCTGTGTGGCTCCTTCCCAAAGGACCCTCAGCTGTCTCTATGGTTTCAGGCTTGACCTTCCATTGCCTTTGAGTCTCTCACTTCCCTGATCTAAAAATAAGGCTGCATCAAACATGGCTCACATCAGTAAAATGGAAGCTTCTTGAGGGCTGGACTAGCTGCCTTTTTTCTTAATCATATCCCCAGCTCCTATTAAGGTGTAATAAATTATTACTTAATTGACTTAACTATGTCTGTTTAGCCCTTTAGTCTTTAGTCTTGACTCTTTAGTCTTTAGTCTTCCTAGTCTCCTTAAAGGGAGATCTCCCTCAGTAAGTTAGTCAAACAATAGTCAATAAGCACTCTTTGAGTACCACTAGTTCCAACTACTATGCTAAGCACTGGGGTTTCTAAGAAAGGCAAGATCACTTCCCTCCCCCCCACACACACATACCGTCCTCTTCTGGCTCTGCCTTCCTTCTTGTTTGCTACAAGCCTTAGCCAGGTGGCGGTGCCATCTATCAACTAATAATCACTAGGGCTGACTTTGGCTGATTAGGTTGACCAGGTAGTTGTCTCCTTTCTCCCACAGTAGAAATGACAATGGCTCTAGAGTCAAAGAATGTGATTTCAAAACCCACCTCTGATGCTTCCTACCCTTGAGACCTTGGGCAGAGTGACAACCTCCCAGGCCCCCAGTATTCTCATCTGCAAAACAGGGAGGAGAGAGTGAACTAAATGATCTTGGGGGTCTCTTCCGGTTCTACATCTATGATTTTATGTCTGTTTGACTCTATGATCCTAGGTACCTCCCCCCATCAAGATGTACATGTTGTTGAAGAAGGCAAGTTTTCTCAACAAAAGTTAGTGGCAGAGATAGATGGCAGCCACTATACCACACTATCTTTTCTGTCCAGAAAACAAGGGCTACGAAGAACATGAATTTCTTATATATTCCTTATATATTCTTACATACTCCTTACATATTCTCTTCAGTTATATATGGGAGTACAAGGGTGCTGGCTTTAAAAGTTTGCATTTCCGTGCTTGATTTTCAAATGGTTAGGGTTTTCATTTGCTGGGGTGTTTAATCATTAGCATAGCCTCTGTATTCCGAGGCTATGCATTGCAGCTTGTGGCTATCTTACCAGTAAAAAGAAAAAGAAATCTCCTACCCCTCCCTTTTCCAGCAAAGGCTAGAAAAGATGTGAAACTAATTTTGTTTTCTGTTCTATACCCCTACTCTGACCACAATTCCTTCTTATCAAACAGTCCTGAAAGTTAGATTCATTTAGTAAATGTGCCAAGCCAGGGGCAGGGAACCTGCAGCTTTGAGGCCACATGTGGCCCTCTAGGTCCTCAAGTATAGGCCCTTTGACTGATTTTGGATTCCGTCAAAGGGCTGCACTTGAGGACCTAGATGGCCACATGTGGCCTCGAGGCTGCCGGTTCTCCATCCCTGTGCCTAGTACTGAGATAATTGCCCCTTCCAGCATTTCAGAAACTGGAGATTTGGTGTCCTGACTTAAAAAACCATGAGAAGTATCCAGAAGATGAACAACATTACCACCTCTTTCCCATTGAGAGACAGGAAGCTCTACAGAGATTTGTGAAAAAAGATCCCCAATAGAAAAGCCATATGAATATGCTAAACTATCAGAACCCCAGAGATTAGAGGCAATATAGAATAGTAGGTAGGGTTCTTGACTTTCAGAGTCAGGAACAAGGGTTCAAATTCTTCCTCTGATACGTATTAAATATGTGACCATGGACAAGTCACTTAACTTCTCTGTGCCTCATCAGTAAAATAAAGATATAAATCAAGATAAAGATAAAATAAAGAAGTTATACTAGATGGCTTCCAAAGTCTCTTCTAGCACAATATCTATGATTCTAGTATTTACGTATCTCTCAGAGATAAGTGTTTGATTATTCTGCGATTCATATTCAAAGTTTTATTAAAAGAAGGAAAAATATTCTGTATTATTGTTATTATATGCTATCAAGTGGGCAATCAGCTTTAGTACTCCAAGCATACATTGTCCAAGGTATCCTGGGAGGTACCAAAAGTATAAGAAAATCCTTCGAAACGTACCTTTGCCTCTTGTGTTCTAAAAGAGTTTCTGACACCAGGGTTACACAAACATGAAATCCCAACCCTTTCCTGGGGATATCACCAAACAATATCCCCAGTTGATTTATCTGGAAAGTTTAGCTATCCAGAAAAAGTCTTGGAGCATCAAAATAAAATCCACTCACTAAAAAGGTATTTGAAAAGAAAAAAAAAGACATCAGAAAGACTTCACTCCTACAGGAAAGAAATCTACTCAAGCCCTTGCTCAGAGCTTATTTGGCCTTATTATAGACATAGTCCTGCCAAGGTTGGTTATCTGCTTTCCCAGCCCACAGTAGACCAAAGGAGTAAATTACAAGGATTGACAGGTATGGTGACTATGCCAAAAGTGACAGTTGATAAGTCAGAAAACCTTAGGAAATCCAACAGCAACCCCCAAAGCCTAACACTGTAGGACAATTTGGTAGGGAATAGAGACAGAGAGTCCTCAAGGACCCCTGAGGTAGGGGTGTGCTGGTAAATATTTAACAACTAGCTATCCAAGAAAAAAAATGTCCATACCACACATTTTAATCTACATTATTGATATTTTTCCATCATTTCTGTAATTGTAGAAAATCAACAGAACAAATACATCAAGCCCTGATTTGAGGTGTTTGCTAAGGTACATGTGCTTACACTGAAAATTTAATAATTAGCTTTCTTGAGCAGATTTAAGCTGATTCTAACACACACCTGTGAGGGCATCGCTGTGCAAAAGGTGGTGATTTGGTACCTTGGGAGATCTTTGTCACTTCTGAGTAGCTTTCCTCCCTGAGATCCTTAGCCCTAGGGGGTATGGACCCCAAATGAATAAGTTCATTCCAAAGCAATATGAGAAGGAGATCTCAGTCTCCAACTGTTGGTAGGTTGAGGCACAGGGTGGCCACAGATATATTAGCCCTTCTCCCTCTTTTCCTTCCTATTCAAGGACTATTATTTCATCATCTGCCTTCTTCTTACTCTTACACCCCAGCCACAATTTTCAAGAGGAAAAGGAATCATTAAAATACTGAATGACAAACACCAAATTGTCCTCCTTTACATTAGTCAGTCAGTCAATGAACACCTAGTATGGTTCAAGCCTTGTGTTAAGCACTGGAGATACTAAACAACAAAAACAAACATAAAATAATCCCTGCTTTCAAGCAGCTCACATATGGCAGAAAAATTAACGTAACAGAATGAAATTTTTTATAACGATGATCCTCAGTCATTAAGAAAAGGCATACTGTTTAAGAAAATGGGGAAGATTAACAGAGTTTATAAAGATATATATCTCATATAGTTAAGTTAAAAGTTTTAGTACTTAAGGAAAGATACAAGTTTTAATTATCTGGAAAATTCATTTTTTCGTAACTCTTCATTGCCTTGTGAGAACCAAGCAAAATTACATTAGAAAAAAAAAGTAAAGAGAACAGAAGGAAAGCTAGACATAATCACGGAAAAGCAGGACAGCCTTGAAAGCTACATGTTAGATTTTTATATACTTAAAAAGAAAAGCAAACTTTACATTATAGAGGCAACTAGGTGGCAGAGTGGATGGAAAGAGTGCATGGCCAGGAATCAGGAAGGCCTGAGTTCAAATGTGACCTCAGACACTTATTAACGGTGTGACCCTGAGCAAGCCATTTAGCCCTGTTTGCCTCAGTTCCTCATCTATAAAATGAGCTGGAGAAGGAAATGGCAAACCACTCCAATATCTTTGCCATAAAGAGTCAGACACATCTGAAATGATTGAACAACAACAACATAAGAGAGATTCTCAGTTTCATGTACAATGCATAGAAATGCTCATTTATTTGGTATCTGTTAAGTTTTTTAAAAATGGAAAAAAAAAAACCACACTGCATCAAAATTTGATGAAAATATCCCTACCAGATAAGGAATCCATGGCCATGGTGATTTCAAGTCCTTTCCCTTTTGCCCTAGCCTTGACTGCTCAGTGAAATCAGAGCCCTACATATGCCAAGCTAGCTTCTGACTAGGAAATTTCATCTCATGCCTGGTCACTTTGATGTTGGTGAATGAGACATCTATGTGTCTGATATTTTTTGAAGGCTGGTGAGTGACTTCCATCCTTCAACCCAGGATGGAGCAAATGTACCTGCTGCAGGTGCTCTGTGGAGATGGAGAAAACTGCTGTCCAAAAATAAAACTATCTTCCCATCTCCGCCTTGCCTCACTCCTCACCCCCCCCCCGAAAAAAAAGAAAGAAAAAAGGAGAGAGAGAGAGGAAGAAAGAGAGGGGGAGAGAGGGGAAGAGAAAGAGAGAGAGACAGAGAGAGAGAATGAATCACCAATACTCCTCCACCAGGGACTGGCCAACAAAATTATCTGGCTATTCAGGAAAGATGCTTCACAGCTAGTATGAATCTTAATACAAAATAGTCTATTGTTCCACAAAACAAGACAATTGCAAATTGCTAAATAGTGATACATTTGGGGGTGGGGAAGCAGGTGGGGAAAGCTAGGTATAGCAGGATAGAGGGACTACAAATTCCATCTCTAATCCTTTGGGGTTTAATGTCTGTTTCAATGCTGTTAAGATTTTTATAAGATAGAAACTGGCTGAGAAAAATACTGTGGCAAAGAAAGAACAGTATAAATCTGTTTCCATAGCAACAATTCAGATAAGAGTAATAGTGCTACCTAGCCTGGAGGTAAAAGTAGTGAGATTAAAATATGCCCAAAATAAACACTTTCAAGGATTTTATTTTCTCCTTAAATACTTAATTTAGACATAACTTATGCCCGTAAGTCACATATATTATGTGTCTTGCCATAGGCAGAAAAAAAATTGCCAGTCTAACCGTATATCGCTATAGAGCTCAGGAGACGAAGGCTTCATTCCTGCTGAGAATTTGTTCATCTTGAAACTTAAAAAAAAAAAAAAGGAGATCACAGAACTTTGGAGCTAAAGGGAATTTCCCCTAGAATAATCTCCTAAGACAATTTCTTCATTTTGCAGAAGAGAAAAGTAAAGCCCAGAGAGATTCAGTGACTTACACATTGTCACAGGAGCAGAGCCGGAGCCAGAACTCAGATCTCATAATAACCCATTCACTACAGTACTCTTTCCATTACTGATAACAATAACTCACATCTACATAATGTTTTCAGGCTTGCAATTACTTTCCTTAGGATAAACCTGTGGGCCAAGTAGTGGCAGTCTTATTTTCTGATTCAAAACCAGGTTTTATAATATGTTTTGCCCATGATCAAACACCTAGCAATTATACCTATGGGTATAATTCAAGCCCATGTCTCTTGAATTCAGTCCAGAACTCTAACCACTAGCAAAGTATCTCTTGATGCCACCTTGTCTCTCCCTTTAATAAAATTTAGACTTTAGGGAGGCCTCAAATTTAAATAATGCTATTAAATGAATGAAGGAGAAAGCATTTATTAAATACTTGTTATATGCCAAGCACCATAGTAAGCTAAGGATACAAATATCAAAGTGAGATAGTTCCCACCCTCAAGGAGCTAATATTCTAATGTGGAGAGGGAGGGGGTGAGACATGATACCTAGGGGATTGTAGCCACATTGCGGTGTTTCGGTTTGGAGAGTTCAAGGGATAGTAAGTGGAGTCATAGAGAAATTGATTCACACACTTTTCACTAGTAATAGTAGTTCTGATCTAATTATAGTTCCTGAGAAGCAGCAGTTGAGATGGTAAGAAGATGGCTGAGGTGGGCTATAAAGCATGTTTGGGGCTGGCCTGATAATGTGGCCATTCAATCTCATGGCAGGAACTCCAGAGCTGAGAGGGCTAAGTCCAGTCTTTGGTCTGGAATACATTAACCAATAAACATTTATTAAGTGCCTGTTATGGGTCAGCCTCTGGGGAAACAGAGACAAAAACTAGATAGTCCTTGCCCTCAAGGAACTTACATTCTATCTGAGGATATGTGTACCTAAATGATTATATGCAAGATAAACAGGTGGGGAGCACTACCAGCTGCTGGCAGAATCAGAGAGGTCTTCATGGAAGAGGTGGCAATTAACCTGGGCTTCAGCAGAGGTTACACATTCTAAGAGGTGGAAGTAAGTATATCCCAGGCATGGGGAGCAACCTCTGCAGTGGTATAGAGACAGGAAAGGGAATGGCATGCTTAAGGTGCTAACAGAAGAAAAGGCTAGTTCAGATACACTATGGAGTAGAAGTGTCAAACACAAGGCCAGCAGATGCAGCCCACAACACTCCCAAGTACAGCTGGAACCAGAATAAAACTGAATTGGAGGGGCAGAGCCAAGATGGTGACTGGAAAGCAGGGACTTGCCTGAGCTCTCCTCCAGGTCCCTTCAAAAACCTATAAAAATGGCTCTGAACAAATTCTAGAACTGCTGAACCCACGAAATAGCAGAGGGAAGCAGGGCTCTAGCCCAGGACAGCCTGGATGGTCACTGGGTAAGGTCTATGGCACATGGGAGCGGAGTGGAGCAGAGCCCAGTGTGGGCTGTGCAGGGACCAACCAGACCAGGAGCCAGGTGGAACAGGCCCTAGCACCCTGAATTGGTGAGCTGTGGCAGTTGCCAGACTTCTCAACCCAGAAACACCAAAGACAACAGAGAAAATTAGTGGGAAAAGCTGCTGGGGACAGGGTGATAGAGTTCGGGGGTTCGGCTGCAGCCCGGGGGCAGTGGAGGTGGGGCAGCTACAGAACTACAGCTGCAGTTGCTTCTGGCCCCAGGCCCACCTGGTGGGAGGAATTAAGTGGGAGATCAGAGCAGGAGTGCAGAGCCTGCTGAAGATCTGAGTCCAGTCTTGGGGAAGGAGAAGTGCTGGTGTGGCAGAGCTGGCTCTAATAGCTCTAAAATAAACAGTGCATCCCCCCCAAGATTGGAACATAGTACTCTTTACTCTACAAGCAGTCATACCCCAACGAAAAACTTAAGGGTCAAGTAAGCTGGCTGGGAACATGGCCAGGCAGCGAAAACGCACCTAGATTCAGTCTCAGACTCTGGAATCTTTCTTTGGTGACAAAGAAGACCAAAACATACAGCCAGAAGAAGTCAACAAAGTTAAAGAGCCTACAACAAAAGCCTCCAAGAAAAACATGAACTGGTCTCAGGACATGGAAGAGCTCAAAAAGGATTTGGAAAAGCAAGTTAGAGAAGTAGAGGAAAAATTGGGAAGAGAAATGAGAAGGATGTGAGAAAACCATGAAAAACAAGTCAATGACTTGCTAAAGGAGACCCCAAAAAATGCTGAAAAATATACTGAAGAAAACAACACCTTAAAAAATAGACTAACTCAAATGGCAAAAGAGCTCCAAAAAGCCAATGAGGAGAAGAATGCCTTGAAAGGCAGAATTAGCCAAATGGAAAAGGAGGTCCAAAAGACCACTGAAGAAAATACTACTTTAAAAATTAGATTGGAGCAAGTGGAAGCTAGTGACTTGATGAGAAATAAAGAAATTATAAAACAGAACCAAAGGAATGAAAAAATGGAAGACAATGTGAAATATCTCATTGGAAAAACCACTGACCTGGAAAAGAGGTCCAGGAGAGATAATTTAAAAATTATTGGACTACCTGAAAGCCATGATCAAAAAAAGAGCCTAGATATCATCTTTCAAGAAATTATCAAGGAGAACTGCCCTGATATTCTAGAGCCACAGGGCAAAATAGAAATGGAAAGAATCCATCGATCGCCTCCTCAAGTAGATCCCAAAAAGAAATCTCCCAGGAATATTGTCGCCAAATTCCAGAGCTCCCAGATCAAGGAGAAAATACTGCAAGCAGCCAGAAAGAAACAATTTGAGTATTGTGGAAACCCAATCAGAATAATCCAAGATCTGGCAGCCTCTACATTAAGAGATCGAAGGGCTTGGAATACGATATTCTGGAGGTCAATGGAGCTAGGATTAAAACCTAGAATCACCTACCCAGCAAAACTGAGTATCATGCTCCAAGGCAAAATATGGATTTTCAATAAAATAGAGGACTTTCAAGCTTTCTCAGTGAAAAGACCAGAACTGAATAGAAAATTTGACTTTCAAACACAAGAATCAAGAGAAGCATGAAGAGGTAATCAAGAAAAAGAACAAGAAAAAGAAATTGCAAGGAACTTACTAAAGGTGAACTGTTTTGTTGACATTCCTACATGGAAAGATGACGAGTATGATTCATGAGACCTCAGTATTAGGGTAGCTGAAGGGAATATGCATACATATATGTTTATGTATATATATGGGTGAATGTGTATGTATGTATATATCTATGTGTGTGTATATACACACACACACATATATATATATATATATATATATATATATATATATATATATAAAGAGAGAGAGAGAGAGAGAGAGAGAAAGAGAGGACACAGGGTGAGTTGAAGATGAAGGGAAGATATCTAAAAGAAATAAAATCAAATTAAAGGGTGAGAGAGGAACATACTGAGAGAGGGAGATAAGGAGAGATTGAATGGGGTGGATTATCTCGCATAAAGGAGGCAAGAGCAAGCAGTTCTGTGGGAGGAGGGGAGAGGGCGGATGAGGGGGGGAATGAGTGATCAGTGCTCTCATCAGATTTGGCCTAAGGAGGGAATACCATACATACCCAATTGGGAATCTTACCCCACAGGAAAGAAGAGGGAAGAAGATAAAAATAAATGTGAGGGATGATGGAGGGGAGGGCTGATGGGGGTGGAGGTAGTCAAAAACAAACACTTTCGAAAGGGGACAGGGTCAAGGAAGAAAATTCAATAAAGGGGGATGGGTTGGGAAGGAGCAAAATATAGTTAGTCTTTCACACCATGAGTATTGTGGAAGGGTTATACATAATGATACACATGTGGCCTATGTTGAATTGCTTGACTTCTTAGGGAGGGTGGGTGGGAAGGGAAGAGGGGAGAGAATTTGGAACTCAAAGTTTTAAAAAGAGATGTTCAAAAACAAACAAAAATGTTTTTGCATGCAACTAGAAAATAAGATACACAGACAATGGGGTGTAGAAATTTATCTTGCCCTACAAGAAAGGAAGGGAAAAGGGAATGGGAGGGGAGTGGGGTGACAGAGGGGAGCGCTGACTTGGGAACAGGGCAACCAGAATATACACCATCTTGGAGTGGGTGGGAGGGTAGAAATAGGGAGAAAATTTGTAATTCAAACTCTTGTGAAAATCAATGCTGAAAACTAAATATGTTAAATAAATTAAAAAAGAGGGGAAAAGAAAAAGAAAAACTACTGACCTGGAAAATAGATCCAGGAGAGATAATTTAAAAATTATTGGACTACCTGAAAGCCATGATCAAAAAAAGAGCCTAGATATCATCTTTCAAGAAATTATCAAGGAGAACTGCCCTGATATTCTAGAGCCAGAGGGTAAAATAGAAATTGAAAGAATGCACCAATCACCTCCTCAAATAGATCCCAAAAAGAAATCTCCTAGGAACATTGTTGCCAAATTCCAGAGCTCCCAGATCAAGGAGAAGATACTACAGGCAGCCATAAAGAAACAATTTGAGTATTGTGGAAACAAAATCAGAATAACCCAAGATCTAGCAGCTTCTACATTAAGAGATCGAAGGGCTTGGAATACGATATTCTGGAGGTCAATGGAGCTAGGATTAAAACCAAGAATCACTTACCCAGCAAAATTGAGTATCATGCTCCAAGGCAAAATATGGATTTTCAATAAAATAGAGGACTTTCAAGCTTTCTCAGTGAAAAGACCAGAGCTGAATAGAAAATTTGACTTTTAAATACAAGAATCAAGAGAAGCATGAAAAGGTAAACAAGAAAGAGAAATCATAAGGAACTTACTAAAGTTGAACTGTTTTGTTTACATTCCTACATGGAAAGATGATGTGTATAATTCATGAGGACTCAGTATGAAGGTAGCTGAAGGGAATATGCATATATAGAGAGACAGAGGGTGCGGGGTGAGTTGAATATGAAGGCATGATATCTACAAAAATAAAATAAAATTAAGGGATGAAAGGAATGTATTGGGGAGAGAAAAAGGGAGAGATAGAATGGGGTAAAATATCTCACATAAAAGTGGCAATAAATAGCAGTTCTGTTGGGAGGGAAGAAGGGGCAGGTGAGGGGGGAATGAGTGAATCTTGCTCTCTTCAGATTTGACCTGAGGAGGGAATAACATACACACTCAATTGGGTATCTTACCCCACAGGAAAGAAGGAGGAAGGAGATAAATAAGGGGGGATGATAGAAGGGAGGGCACATAGGGGGAGGAGGTAATCAAAAGCAAACACTTTTAGAAAGGGACAGGGTCAAGGGAGAAAATTGGATAAAGGGGGATAGGATAAGAAGGAGCAAAATATAGTTAGTCTTTCACAACATGAGTATTGTGGAAGGGTTTTGTATAATGATACATGGGTGGCCTATTTTGAATTGCTTGCCTTCTTAGGGAGGGTGGGTAGGAAGGGAAAAAGAGAGAGAATTTGGAACTTAAAGTTTTAAAAAAAGATGTTCAAAAAAAAGTTGTTTTATGCAACTAGGAAATAAGATATACAGGCAATGGGGCATAAACATCTATCTTGTCTTACAAGACAGTAAAGGAAAAGGGGATGGGGGGGGAGTGGGGAGACAGAAGGGAGGGTTTACCGGGGAATGGGGCAATCAAAATATATGACATCTTAGAGTGGGATGGAGGGTAGAAATGGGGAGAAAATTTGTGATTCAAACTCTTGTGAAAATTAATGCTAAAACCTAAAAACATTAAATAAATAAATAAATGATGATTTAAACTCAAAAAAGAAAAAGAAAAAATAAGAACGAAATCCCTCTACTATAAAAATATATATAATTTGGAAAAGAGAAAAACTGAATTGGAAAATATTTAACAAAATAAATAAAAATACAACAGAGTATAGACACGTGGACATTGGTTGTCTAAATCAATGTGTGGCCCACATGGATCCTTATATGTTTTAGTAGCCGGGGGTTTCTGAGTTTGACTATTGAATGAAAAGAGCTTGATGTGTAATTAGCCTGGAAAGGTAATCTGGTGGTAGTTTTTGAAGGAAGGATTTTTTATTTGATCCTAAGGGTTATAGACAGCCAGAGGTGTTAAGTGAGTAAGGAAGTAGGATGGAGGGCTTCAGAAACATCACCTGAGTAGCTATTAGAAAAATGTATTGGAAATCAATAGGAAAATTGACATACAAGATCCTAGAGAAATATAAGGTAAAGATCAAAGACTAATTGCAAGGTACTCAATAAGGACAATTACTTTTTATATGAGGAAATGTAAATTGTGTGTCTAAGATTGCTATTAGTAATTGGGTAGTTCAAAAGAAAGATAGGGGTAGAGCTAATTATGATGTGATACTAAAAAGTTAACCATCTAGGAAAAGGTAAAAAGAGTAATGATCGTATACAAATGAGGCCTGGGAGGAAGAACTGACAAAGAAGAATTAGAGGGAGGAGAAAGGCTGGTAGTTCTGGAATCCTACTCTCATCAGGAATGGGTTAAAGAGCAAACGATACATACACACACACACACACACACACACACACATATGTGTGTATATATATATATGCATATATATATGCATATATTTAAGCATAAAAGTCTTCTAAATTCATAAAGAAATGAAGGACTAGCAGGGGTGGGGAACCTGCTGTGGCTTTCTAGGTCCTTGGGTACAGCCTTTCGACTGAGTGCAGGTTTTACTAACTTGTATTAAAGGAATTCATTCTGTGAAGTTTGGATTCAGTCAAAGGGTGGAACTTGAGGACTTAGAGAGCCATATGTGGCCTTGAGGCTGCAGGCTTCCCACTCCTCTTAAAGGGATAGGTAAGGGGAAGAGGATAAGGGAGGGATTTTAGGGTGGGGCAGAGAGGGTAAGGGAGAGATCTTTGGTGGTAGGTTAAGTAATAGGAGCGCAAAGTATTGGGTAGAAGTAAAGTAGTGGAGTCAGGAGGAATAGGAAATAAGAGACACACAAACATGAAATAAAGATCAGGAGTAGAATTCATTAGGGAAAAAATACAGGGGCAATAATCATGATCTCAGACAAAGTTAAAGCTAAAAATAGATTTCATCAAAAGAGAAAGAGAGAAATTACACTATATGTCATCCATATTAATCAATATTGTTCTAGACTCTTTAAAATAAGTAGACAGAATAAGGTTGGAATATTGCTATGCTGTAGGAAATGATGAGTTGGTAGACTTAGAAAAATATGGAAAGACTTGGACCTATGAAGGAAAGCACTATCCACCCTCAGAGAAACAGAGGAAAAACAGATGTACATGCATGCATTTGTCTTCATATTAGTATGATTATAGATATCTAAGTATATGTATAGGTATGTAAATGTATGTATTGTATATGTATATATATATCTCTTTGTGTGTACATGTATAGATCTGTATATATGTGTACATATATATACATATATATATATACACACACACACATATATATGTATGTATATTTAGACTTAATTGTTGGCTTTCAGGGGAAAGGAGGAGGAAGGGGGGAAAGAACTGAGTAAAAAGTGCACAGCAGAGAACAAAAGAAAACTTAACAATGAAGCAAAGAAAAGATGGACAGCTTGGAACACAATGTATAGTATTTATTATATTGCCTTTCTTGAAATGGAAATTTATTGCTGTATATTTTGAATCCTCTCATATTCTGCTGTACATATGGCAAAGCTTTTTTTCTTATTTTGTATTTAAGTATTTCAGTTTATAATATTTCTTTTTCCTTTCTTATTGTATATTTGTTTTAATATTTAAGTTTAAAATAAAAATGTTAGAAAGAAATTTTTAAAAAGTAAAAATGTATTGGAAGGGGATAGACAAGGCAAGGAGACCAATTAGAAAAGAATTACAACAATGTAGGTGAGAGGTCAGGAAGGCCTTATAAAAGGTAATGGCCATACGCATGGAGAAAAATGTATGGATGAGAGAGATGTTGCAGAGGTAGAATCAACATAACTTGGCAACTGAATAGGTATGTACCTGAAGCCCTCAAACACCTCTTCTGTCTTATGACAGAACTACTCAGGGACATGGCATAAGCAAACTGAGGTCATGTCAAGTACAGTGTCTGAAAAGTTTGAAAATTTCTCAGAATTTTTGCTCCATTCAGATACACCTACCTCAGTGCAGTTATACAGGATAGTCCTCCCTCCTTCTAAAGTTAACTGGTTTCCATGTTGTCTCCCCTAATATTGCCATTATTCAACCTGATAATCAAAATTATTTGTAGGAAAAAAAAAAGTGGGGAGAGGAGCTCCTAGATGCAGATAGACAAGGATTCCTAATCTTTTTGCTTGTTTATTTCATGGACCTCTTTGGCAGTCTGGTGAAGTCCATGGACCCCCTTCTAAGTGTAACCTCTATCCCAAAGCCCACTGGTATGAATCTCTCTCCTTAGGAGGAGATGAATGCTCTGCCATGGTGTATCAGGAGGGCAGAGTTTATAATCTCAAAGAGGATCATAAACATGTCTGAAAGGTTCGGAATCGCCGGATATAAGAAACTCTCAAAGTAGAAGGCAGAAGAATCAAAACATTTATTTAGGCTCAACAGTAACCAACCCATGAACCAGAAGCCCCATTTTGATATGTTGATCAAAATCTTCCAGGCCCAATAAGTACGCCTTGCAAGAGTAACCAGGAGGCTACAGAGAAGCATGATTGCGTAAAGCAAAATCATGCTTCCCCCTCGATGGTAATAAGATTACCCACTGGCCTGAAGTCTTTGTTCAGCTTCCTCCCGTAGATCAGCTCTGCTACTGGCAGCTCCTGCCTCAGCTGTGTCTGTGTCTGTAACTCAAGCTGCAACTGAAACTGACGATGTAACTGTCGCTGTAACTGACGTAACTGTCGTAACTGTCGCTGGCTCCAACCGGAAAAGGAAAGAGAAGATCTTCAAGCTGTCCTCTCCCCTCTTATAGAGTTTTTGACATCATCAAGCACCGCCTGAATGACCAGGGCTGATTGGTTCTTGAGTTGGCCCCTCCCCCTAGGGTAGAGGTTAACACCTCCCCTCAGCCAGCCCCATGACTCATCACACAGGAAGTTGTCTGCTTCCCGGCATGCTCCCCGGGCCTCCTGCCCCGGAAGAGCAAGCCACAGTGTCCAGAGGCTCAATGAGGTAAGCTGAGTCATTCAAAGAAAACAAAGGCCATTCTGGCTACACATGGGAGGCATGGGGCAGAGTTGGTGAGAGGTGAAAGAGCTTTCTTCAGTCCCTCTTCTGGACTCTTCAGGGTAAAAGGGGTAAAGCCTTGAATAGAGAGGTTTGGATCCTCCTTCCACCAAAAACAAAATGACAAAGCAATCAGAAGTTAAATGGAACCTGATCATATCCCCTAGATAAACAATATTCAAGGGAGCAGGTAGATATACTTCTGGCCTATTACCAACTATCTCTGAGGAGATGAAAGTGAGGGTCCCTTGTTCCCAACCTGCTGCCTCCCCTCAAGGAAGGAATGAAAGTCTCCCTTGGAGAAGGGTGGGAAGAGGAGAGGCTAGAGATATCTTTTCTGCCTCTGAGCCACACATTGATAGCCCCCTCCTTGCCACAAATAGAACTTTCTTCACTTGGATCATGTGGCCCTCACTCCTTTGTCCATTTCATGGACTCCTTTGGCAGTCTGGTGAAGTCTATGAGCCTTTTCTAAGAATGACTTTTTTAAGTAATTGAAGTAAATGCTAAATTGCAGTTAAAGGTTAGCGAAAATAAAGATGTAATTTTTACTATTCAAATTCATGGAACTCTATTCATGGAATGGAACTTAACAGGTTAAAACCACTGGAATGGGTATTCTTTGGGCCCATCTCCCTGAAATGGCTTTATGAATGTCTTAAAACCTAAATTTGAGTGGCTAACTTCAGAACTTAGTACTAGTAGATCCTGGGAATAAGAACAAATGGGAATTTCTATTGGAGGACACTAAAATGTATGCACTTAAGAAAACGGTTTGGTAGCTTAGAATTTTTTTAAAATATGAATGGATAGATAGTACAGATATCTAATAAATAAGAGATAAAGGGCAGTTAAAACACCAAAAAGCATAGGAATAAATTGATATTTTCCTTTATATGGTAAGTAGCATTTAAAAAACAAGAGGACATATTTTATCCAATGGAGAGAAGTTAGAGACCTTCTAATAAGATCAATGATAAAGTAAAGATGTCTATTATAAACAATATTATTTAACACAGTGCTAGAAACAGTAGCTATAACAATAAGAAAAAGAAATTGAGAGAACATAGGCACAGAGGAAACAAAATTATCATTTTTTCAGATACTATGATGATCTAGTTAGAGAACCCAAAAGAGTAAAAAAAAAATAATAAATTAAAACAAATGAACAAACTGAAACAATAAATTCCCTCAAATTGTAGGATCTACAATAAACCTATATAAACCATCAATATTTCTCTATATTGTCAATAAAACTAAGCAGGAAGAAAGAGAAATTCCGTTCAAAATCACTACAAAATATGTAAAATATTTGGGAGTCTGTCTCTCAAGACACACAAAGGAGCTACATAAATAAAACTACAAAACACTCTTTATAGAAGTAGAGACATAACTCATTGGAGAAATATTAATTGTGCATGGGTAGGTTGTGTAAATATAATAAAATGGTATTGCCCAAATGAATTTACCATAGTGCCAAACCAATTAAACCTACCAAAATATTATTTTAAAGAACTAGAACAAATTATAATGAAATTCATCTGGAGGATAAAAAGATAAAGTATGTCAAGGGAAGTAATTATTTTAAAATCATGAGAAATAAGGGAGTCTAGAATTACCAGATCTCAAGCTATACTACAAATCTGTAATCACCAAAATCATTTGGCCATGAAAAGGTTAATCAGTGGAACAGATTAAGTACATAAGATACAGAAGTGTAAAAAAAAATGAAAACACAGTAACAGTACTATATTAACTCAAAGATCCCAATTACTAGAGTAAGGACTGACTACTTTACAAAGACTTCTACGAAAACAATCTGCTAGAAACTAAGTATAGACCAACATCTCAGACCATATGACAAGGTAAGTTCTAAATGTGTACATGACTTAGACCTCAAGAGTTACATAATAAAAAAATTAATGAAGCAAGGAAGGAATTATCTTTTGGAACTATGGATTGTGATTAAAAAACGGAATTGTAATTCAGTTGTTTCTGTTGTATCCACTGGCAAAGATAGTGGAGTGATTTATCATTTCCTTCTCTAGCTCATTTTGGAGATGAGAAAACTGAGGCTAACAAGGTTAAGTGACTTGCCCAGGGTCACACACAGCTAGTAAGTGTCTTCCTGACTCCAAACCCAACACTCTACCTACTGTGTTGCCTAGCTGCCCCAAATAATGTATAGAGGAACACACAAAAAAAAAATAAAATGGATAATTCTGTTATGTAAATTGTAAAAAATTTTGCACAAATAAAACCAATTTGGCTAAAATTATAAGAGAAAGCATTAACTTGGAAAAAATGTTTGCAGCAAGTTTTTCTGATAAAAGTCTCATTTTCCAACATATATTTTTGAAAATAAGGGCTTTTCCTCGGTAGGATAAACATACAGTTTTCAAAGGAAGAAATCTAAGCTACCAACATGAAAAAAGAAATGCTCCAAATCACTAATATTTAGCTAAATGAAATTTAATTCAACTCTGAGTTTCTATTTTGTACCAATTAGATTGTCAAAAACAACAACAACCAAAGGAAAATGCCAATTATCAAAGGAAATTACATTGTTTGTAGGACTATGAATTGTTCCACCCATTCTGGAAATCAACTTGGAATATATTCAAAAAGTCATTAAAGTATGCATACCCTTTGACCTAGGATACCTCTATGGGGCCTATACCTAAAAGACATAAAGAAGAACGAGAGGGCTCCACGTGTACAAAAATATTTATAGTAGCTCTTTTTGTAGTGGCAAAGAATTGAAAACTAATAAGGCATCTTTCAATTGACTAAACAAATAATGGTATATGAATGTAATGGAATATTACTGTGTCCTAAAAATGACCAAAGGTATGGTTTCAGAAAAACTTGAAAAGACTTGCATAAACTGATTCAAGTTGAAGTGAGTAGAACCAGGAGAACAATTTATACAGTAACAAAAATTAGGAAGAAAGACAACCCTGAGAGGCTTGAGAACTCTGATCAACACAATGGTCAACCACATTTCCAGAGGACTAATGATAAGCATGCTTCTCACCTCTTGACAGGGAGATGATGGATTCAAGAAGCAGAATAAAATGCATTATTGGACAAGGCCAGTTAGGGGAATTTGCTTTGTTTGATTATGCAGATTTGCTACAAAGGTTTTGTCTGTTTGTTTTTTTTTTCTCCTCTCCTCCAATGGATAGAGGTAGAAGGGAGATGGAAAATAGAGTTAATGTAGCAACCACAAATAAAAAGAAAAGAAAGAAAACTGGGATTTTTAGGCATATTTTAGATGCACCAAAGAGAAAAGAAGGAAAGCCAAAAAGAAGTAGAGAAAAGCAGGGCAGCTTTAAAAGCTACAGGTTGAATTTATTATGTACTTAATAATAAATGTACATAATATAGATCTACACATAAAAGAGATCTGTAGTTTCATGTATAATCCTCTTTTTCTGTGCTACTAATTCTAAGAAAATTTATATATTTTTGGTGGTTAAGTTCAGGATAAAAATAAATTTTAAAAAAAGATACAAGACAATCAAGTTGAATTGAATGGGATGAGGAAGGTAACAAACAAAGATCCCAGCTGATTAGGCTTCCTGTAAATCATCTGGCATCTGACGTCTCCTCTACCATTCCCGTTACTGAGAATCTACCTTAGTTACCAGCCTTGGAAAGGCTACCATGAAATAATATTATCAATATAGCCCAAAAGAGCAACTGTGTTCTCACCAAGAATCTTTTAAATGGAAGGTGGATTTCTCAGAAACAATTTTTTTTCTCCCAGTAGGAGAAAAGTAAAATAGAGGAGTGGAGAAGTTAAAAAGGGGGAGAGAAGCATTTGGGTTGCCAATTTCTGTTTTTATACAAAGAAGAAAATAAAAAGAGGATCACTAGAGCAGTTTAAATGGTCAAAAGAGTGCAGAAGGTAGGTCAATAGGAAACAAAGAAAGGCAGGATGGCTTTGAAAATAATACATAGAATTTGTCTTGGAGGGTGAAACAAGCTGTATATAATTCACATTCGCAGCTGGATATAGAATCCTTTCTGTTCTGTTTTGTATATGAAAAAAGTTCCTTTTATCTGCTGTTTGTTAAATTCAGGATTTTTTCAAGAAGCCAAAAAGACTTAAGAACTGGAAGAGGATAACCCCAATAGAAAAAGAGAAGGAAAGAAAGAATGAAATGCTTTTTGCCAACTCATGGCAGTTAAAGAGAATCACAGACTGAGAGCTGGAATGGATTTTGAATGTCATCTAGTATTACAGATGAGGAAACTGAAGCCCAGAGAAGCTAATTAACTTGTTCAAAGGCAAACAGTAAGTAGCAGAGGATCTGCACACAATGTGACTCATTTTTTTTTAACAAATATAACAGAACTTAGTATTCAAGTGACTATTGTCCTTAGAGAGTGGTCACCCTAAAAAGATTTTCCTAAGGACCAAGATTTGCACTATTGAGGATATTCAAAAGAATGTACTATGGACTTTGAAGACCATTATGGTCTGACCCCACAATTTCATTAGCCTTATCACCCATCCCTTATTTGTATATTCTTTAAGGTTTACAAATTAGATTCCTCACAACTCTATAAGGTAGGTAGTAAAATAATTTTTATTCTCATTTTATAGATGAGAGATTTTCTCAAACTGTCTTAAGCAGGGGAAACTGTGCTAGAATACATGTAGTCCCCCCAAGGTCACTCTTTGGAAAAGAAAATATCGACAAGGGTGTGTGAGTATGACATAGTAGAAAGAAGGTAGAGATTATTTTATTGGTTATTTCAATATTCCCAGCACTTAGAGCTTGGCATTTAATAAATGCTTTGTATATCTAGTACCTCCCATCTATTTAACCTCTCTGGACCTCAGCTTCATCTCTACCACTCTAAGGATTAGATTTTAAGAATACCAAGAAGGACCAAGGCCTCAGACACTTAGTCAGTTGTCTGACTTACTGAGTCAGAGGAACTCAGACAGTTCTTAATCTGTAAAATTAGCTTGAGAAGGAAAGTGGCAAACCACTCCAATATCTTTGCCAAGAAAACCCCCAATGGAGTCATGAAGAGTCAGACACAACTGAAACAACTGAACAACAACAAAAGAAGGACCAAGTCTGATCAATTGATGCAATCCATTTGCATGTACTAGAGATAGTAAGACGAATGTTTTTATTTCAAAGTAAGATTATAATGTCTGCTTAGAATTATTTACATTTAAAGGGCATTTTCACAGACAGGAAAAATTATAGTAAATTATGATAAAATTATAAAAATTGTTGTATCAATTGGCATACATAGTCCAATAAACTGATGGGGATTCTATGATCCTAAATTCTAGTATATTAACTTAAAAAAAAGAAATCAATTCTCTTACTTGATACTCCTCTCTCTCCCCAAGTCAGACCTATAGAGCAGATATACTTCTGAAGTACATCTGCCTCATTCACCAATTACCTGAAGCTTGTCAGCTACAGGAAGGCCAGTCCCAAGAAAACTGGGAAATCAGTACATTGATTCGATGGATGGGAGCAAAGCATATAAGGAAGAAACAGAAGCTCTAAGGGTCTCCCAGTCTAGCTGGAGACATCATTCGAAACCTTTGAAAAACTCAATTATAGAACCTGATTCTTGCTCCCTCGACCACTCCATCCCAATAAGAAGGCATCTGAAAAAGAAGTCTGGGTTTACCATTGAGTTTCTAATGAGCTCACACCTGTAGGTAGGATGTAATTATGCTTACAAAGAACAAGTTGTCTATTAGGAAATGGCCTTAAGTTAGGAAACTGGCAGGGAACAAAGTACAAAGGCAAGATAATCACCCCCCACTAGCAACCTGGGCTAAATAGCTCACCTTCAAAATAATAGTGTTCCACTGGGCCCACTGTGCAAGAAATTACAACTGCCCACTGTGTCAAAACTGTTGTTTCTCACACTCTACCTATCCTTTTTGAGCCCTAAATAAAATGGGAAAACAGGTGTTCCTCACTTTTCATCAGCCCACCCCTACCCTACCAAGGCCTAACTTCTACTCCTGTTTTTCTAAACTTTTAAGAATCTCTGGTCCCACAAGTTTGGTGAACTGGACTTCAGAGTTTGAACATTTGAGTTGGAGACCCAGTATTTACTGGAGTTATTTTCTAGTTCTGTGACTTTGACTAAGTTACTTGCTCCTTTTGGGCCTCATCTCCCTCATCTGTCAAAGTGAAGATGTTGGACTAGCTGGTCTTGAGGTTGCTTTCACTTCTAATATTCTTTCAAACTATAAACCTTTCTTAAAAAAAAGAATTTGACCTAATCCTATGATTTCATCAGTGTAGTGTACTTCCAGCATGGGCATTCCCTCCACTGATGAAGATGGCACTTCATAATCTATTTATACTGTGTCTTAGAGGCTTACCTGGAGGACTTAGAAGTTAGATGACTTGACTGTGCTTACACAATTAGTATGGACTTGAACCCAGGGTTTTCTGACTCAAAGGTTAGCCTTGTATCCACTACAACACACTGCTCTCTAAGTCTGCTTATCAAACCTCATTTCCCATTTCTCCCCAACAGGAAGCTTCTGTTCTGGTCAGAGGAGTCTCCTCACTGCTTGCATACCAACATCTAAATCTCCTCTTACTTCATGTGTTCTGTGCTTTCATTGTTCTCTCTTCTCTAAACAAACCTCAGGAAAGGGTCATATTTCAGTTATTTATACATTAGTAATAATTTTAAATGACCATTACCTCTGTTGTAAGATATTTTCATCGACCTTAATTTTAAGATGACAAGTTATATCCCCAAAGAAATGTCATAACTGAATATATTAGTTGAAACACTTGGGGAACAAAGGAGGGTGCCCCAATGCTCCAGCAGCCATACTACATGGGCAGCCCCCCTAGTCTGCTTATAAGTAAATCTAACAATGCCATCAGGAAGGGGGAAAGAAATAAGCATTGGTATAGCACCTACTATGTGCCAGATACCACACTAAGTACTTTTTACAAATAATAGCATCACCATCAAATAACATGAACAGTGTTCTAATTATCCTCTCTGGATTTGAGAAGGTAATAGTATCCTCCAAAGTATTGGTAGGTAATCAGAATTGGCCCTGAAGGTCAATGGAGCAGGGCATTGTTTATGCTCTCTAATGTGAATAGCATGAAATGTCCCTAAGGGCCCCTTTCAAACACAAATATGCTATAGTATGTGAAGGTGTATGTAGAACCTATACCAGATTACATGATCACATGCTGTCTTGGGGGGCAAGGGGGAGGAGAGGGAGGGAGAGAAAATCTGGAACTCAAAAAACTTGTGGAACTGAGAGTTGTAAACTAAAAATGAAAAATAAATTTAAAAAAATATGCTATTGTAGAACTCTTTAGCATACCAGCCACCACTATCGCAGCAGCATGGTTAGAATTCCATTTATGTAGTACTTTGAAATTTACAGGGGCCATTCCTTACAATAGCCTTTGAGATAGGTAGTGTTGGGGCTATTATTCTCATTCTAAAGATGAGGCAACTGAGGCTCTGATACATTGAGGTATTGATCCAATTCAAGCAGAGAGCAAATGTTCAAGCCAAACACAACTTTTCTATCCCATAGACCTGCATCTGTTCCACCTAACTTATGAGTTTCAGTTCCCATCACAGAGTATGGACACCCATTTTGTTTCAAGGAGCCCAACTTTTAAAATACAAATACTCTGACCAAAAGATAGCTTGGTACAGTGAGAAAAGCACTGGCTCTGAAATTAGAGGAATAGTTCAATTCTTGTCTCTCTGACCTTAGGCAGGTCACTTAACTTCCTAGGACATCAATTTCTTCATCTGTCAAATGAAAAGGTTGGATTAAATGGCCCCTAAGGTGGCTTCCAGCTATAGATATAGGGCCTCCAGTGACCTGCAAACTCAACGTGAATCAATGGTATAATATGGCAAACAAAGAAATTAAGAGTCCCAAGGGGTACTAAAAAAAGGCATGGTTAGAACAAGAGTAGTTAGAGTCCAATTGTACAGGGTTCTGATCAGACCACATACAGAGTATTGTGTTAAGTTCTAGGCACTTCATTTTCAAAAAAACATCTGAAAGTTTCTGGAGTAGGAATGTACAGGATGGGGAGGAGCTGAATGAAGGCCAACCATGCTTTATGGTTATTGAAGGAACTGAGGGCATTTAACCTAACAGAAAGTCATAGCATGGACATAATAGCTATCTTCAAGTATTAAAAATACTGTTGGGTAAAAGAAGGACAAGATAGTATTATGTTTGACCTAGATTGGGGGTCTTTTAACTTGGGCAGGGGGAAGGCATTCCTGAGCTTGCTGATAGATAGATAGATAGATAGATAGATAGATAGATAGATAGATAGATAGATGGATGGACAGATAGGTAGATAAAGAGTATTCTAATATAATTGGCTTCCTAAGCAATCTTATATATTCTATTTTATGCATTTAAAATGATCATACTGAGAAGGAGTCCATAGGTTTCTCCAAACTGCCAAAAGGGTCCAGGATGCACAAAAAAGATTGAGAATGCTTGGCCTAGAGAACTGAACTAGGAACAAAAGACAGAAATTTCAGAGAAGCGTGTTGTAAATAAAACCTTCCCTCCCAGTAATTAGAGCTGTCCAACAATGGAAGGGGGTCCAGAAATATAAGATTTTCCTTCATTCAGGGTCTCCAAATAGAGGCCATATGAGCATGAGGGAGGTGGGATATAGAGGGGATTCTTATACAGGTATAATTTGGATTGTACAGATGGTCTCAGAGCTCCCATTGAATTGAGATTCTTGTTTTTCATTATTATTAATATTTATTATGACAACTCACCTTTACATAGCACTTTAAAGTTTGTGCGGTATTTGTGAAGTGTGCCAGGTAAGGGAAATTATGCTGGAATTTCATAATTTCTTCGCCAAACACCCAAAGCAAGCACTAGGATTCCTACAGTGCTCAAGATGGAAACACAAAAGCTGTGACCTTGTATTTCCTCCTTTTTCCAGGAATGCTCAACATTCACCTCACTAGTTCTTTCTTTTCCTCTGTAAAATGGTTTAATCCGACACGCAAAAATGACTCATTGGAGGTATAATGAATATAGGGCTGCTATCTCCTGTCACCCACAGAATAAACCTGGGGGGAGGGAATTAAGCATGAGCTTGGAATTGACTTCAGAGGAATTGAATTAATTCATGGTTAGTGGATTAAATTTCTGTGGCTGAAAGCAATCTCTGAATCAAGAAACAGAATCATCAGCTGCCAGGTGGCAGGATGCTGGGTTTGTATGAGCCAAAACACCTGCAAAATGAAGCCACCTCGGGTGGATTCCTATATGTTGATATTGTTTTAGATATGATAGCCTTAACATCAAACGTCTTATGTGCTCTAGGATATGTGTGTTCCATCACCTTACTGCAATATTATTACTATTTTTTTAAATCTTGAGTCCGCCATACACTAGATTACTATGGTCACTTACTACTGTGTGTATTGTGTACCTAATTTATTCTACTATTGCACCATCATATTTCTTAGCACCCTTCTCTTTCCCCCTTCCTCTTACTTCCCTGTAGAGTAAGATAGATTTCTATACCCAACTTATGGTGTATGTTATTTACTCTTTGAGCCAATTCTGATGAGAGTAAGATTCAAATGTTGCCCCTCTCCCCCCATTTTCCCATTCACTAAAAAGCTCTTCCTTTTGTTCTTCTTTTATGTTAGGTGATTTTCCCCATTCTTCTGCCTTCCTTCTTTACCCAATGCTTCCCTCTTTCTTGCTCCTTAATTTTATTTTTTTTAATTTTTAATTTTTTTAAATTTTATTTCAGACTTAAACACCAGAACACAAATACAGAATAGAGAAAAGAAACAAAAACATATCATAAACTTAAATATTGGAACTTAGATACAGAGTAAGAAAGGAGGGAAAGGATGTCATGTGCATAGCAGAACATGAAGAGGACTCAAAATAAGTAACAATAAATTTTCATTTCAAGAAAGCCTGTATGATAAATACTACACATTGTGTTGAGAGCTGTCCATATTTTCTTTGCTTCCTTGTAGGTTTTCTTTTGTTCTCGGCTAGCACTTTTAAAAATATTATTACTATTACTAATGTAAGAGGTGGTGATTGTGTTGCCCATGTAGCTTCTGTCTGTCCAGTGGGTCTGTCGAGCTGTGGCTCACAGAGAGGCACGAGTAGACCTCTTCTGAGTGTCTCCCACCTATTCTTCCATAAGGGAGGCTTTGCTTCCTCCCAAGAGGGAAAGTAGGAGGTTGGGGCCAGACGCTAGTCACCCTGCTCCCCTTAGAAAGGAGTACCAGGCTACAATTATATCATCTGGCCCCTGAATATTGTTAGTCTAAGGGAGATAATTTTCAGGTTCAAGTTAGACTCCTGATCACTATCCTTTAATGAGGAAGGAGGAACTCAAGCTTCATATATAATGCTTAATGCTTTTCCTAACAATTTCCTATTCCACAAAAACCACATATATCAAATATTAAATAAACTGTTTTATCCAAGCCTATAGCAAACAGAAATCAGAGGAAGTACATAGATGAAAATATATACCAGATGATACACAGAATAAAGGAGTTCCACCATTGGGATCAAGGTAACTCAAGGCTCTACCAAGAGAAGGGAGGTGGAATAAGCATTGTATAGCACCTACTAAGTGCTAGACATGGAGCTGAATAAACACATTTTACAAATACTATATTATTGCATTTTATTCCCACGACAATCCTGCAAGGTAGGTGCAGCTATTGTTTCCATTTTACAGTTGAGGAAACTGAGGCAAACAGAAGTTAAGTGACTTGCCCATGGCTAGTAAGTGTCTGAGGCTGGATTTGAACCCAAGTCTTCCTGACTCCAGGCCTAGCAATGCCACCAGTTACCTTCCAGATCTCATCCAAGGGGAAATTCCTCAAATTCTCTAATGTAGTAACCTGGGAATAGGAATATAACCAAGGTACCATCTCCTTTATACGACAGCTTCTTCCCAGAGGCTTTTCCTCCTTTCAGGGAGCTGAACAAACTCTGGAGCCCTTTGACTGAATCCAAACATCACAGAACAAGGCTTGTTTGAATTCAGTCAAAGGGCTACACTTGAGGACCTAGAGGGCCACATCTGACCTCGAGGACACAGATTCCCCCCTCTTCTGTACTAAGCTATAAACAAAAATTTAGCGAGTAGATTATCACAAAAATTCTAAGCTACATGTAAGCTAGATAATTTGTAGTCATCAAGTCTGGTCAAGTTTGAACTGACTTACCAGAATGGGAGGAGTATAAAAGTGAGGAGATAAACCATAAGTCAAAGTCCTTTCTTTGCTACTGTAGATGTGATTCTCTTCTTCCCCTTCTTGATCAATTCCTAGGGGTCTCCTGGTTGTTGTTTGGTAACCAAGTGACATGAAGATACCCACTGCTGGGCAAATCCAAAGATTTACTTATGGAAGATCAGATATACTCTCAGGCCAAAGCTGCAAGGCCCAACCTCACAGCTCAGATCTCCTCTTGAATGTTTTTCCTTTTGGCTCTGAAGCCACACAAGGCCTAAACATGGACTGTGCAAGGCACTCAAGAACACACAGACATACCACACTATTCAATTCAGTTTCACCAGCCTGATATGTGGAAAGAAAAAAAAATGCTATGTATACAAAGGAAAAAAAAACTGAAACAGTCCCTGCACTCAAGGAACTTACTTTCCATGGGGTCCTGGTTGTCTTACCTGGAGTCACTGGAAGCCAGGATCACAAAGCACCCCAAAGTGAAATGGGAAAGGCCACCCTACAAGCCAAGCCATGGAAAACTTCTCTTACCTTAATTTCATTTTCCTTACTCTTCTACAGACTGCACCCTGACTCCCACCAAGGACAAACTGATTTGACCAGGGTATACCAGCCCTTAATGCTGTGCAAAGTTGGCGTAATTTCCTCTTCCTCCCCTAAGCTAGTTATGGGTAGAGGCCTAAATGGTCTTCTATGGCCTGGGGCCAGTTCATGTTTTTCTTGGAGGCTTTTGTTGTAGGCTCTATGACTTTGTTGTCTTCTTTAGGCTGTATGTTTTGGTCTTCTTTGTCACCAAAGAAAGAATCCAAAGTCTGAGACTGAATCTGGGTGTGCTTTCGCTGCCTGGCCATATTCCCAACCAACTAACTTGACCCTTGAGTTTTTCAGTGGGGTATGACTGCTTGTAGACTAACGAGTTCTATGTTCCACGTTTGGGGGGGAGGTGCCAGCTCTGTCAGACCCACACTACTCCTTCCCCAAGAACCCCCAGCCCGGGCTGGGCTTAGATCTTCAGCAGGCTGTTGCACTCCTGCTCTGATCTGCCACTTAATTCCTCCCACCAGGTGGGCCTGGGGCCAGAAGCAGCAGCAACTGTAGCTGTCCGCTTCCCCCGGGGCTGGAAGCCGAACCGCGAACTCCTTCCACTCCCGCAGCTTTTCCCACTAACCTTCTCCGCAGTCTTTGGTGTTTGTGGGTCGAGGGGTCTGGTAACTGCCGCAGCTCACATATTCAGGGTGCTAGGGGCCCCATCCGCCCGACTCCAAGTTCGGTTGTTCCACGCCACTCAGGCTGGACTCTGCTCCACTCTGTTCCCAGCTCCCAGCTCCCAGCTCCGTGCGGGATAGACCTCACCCAGAGACCATCCAGGCTGTCCTGGGCTGGAGCCCTGCTTCCCTCTGCTGTTCTGTGGGTTCTGCCGTTTTAGAATTGGTTCAGAGCCATTTTTTATAGGTTTTTGGAGGGACTCAGTACAGAGCTCACTCTAGTCCCTGCTTACCAGCCGCCATCTTGGCTCTGCCCCCCCCCCCCAGACCTAAATGTTCATAAGGTCCAAGCTATGCTCCCATGTCACCAAGGCAGCTCGATGGAGGAATGGATAAAGTTCTGGGCCTGGAGTCAGAAAGACCAGAGTTCAGATTTGACCCAGACACTTCCTAGCTGTGTAATCCTGAACAAGCTACTTCACCTCTATTTGCTTCAGTTTCCTCAACTGTAAACTGTAAGTGGTAGCACCTACCTCACAGAGTTAATGAAATAATATTTATAGAAAGTGTTGGCACATTGCCTGGCATATAGAAGATACTATAGAAATGCTCATTCCCTCCTCTCCTTCCCTCCCATGCCCATTGCTGATACATACTTCACTCTACTCTGATTTTTATAGATTTTATCATCTTAGTTGCTAACTATTTTTGAGGACTTTCTGGTATCCATTAGGAACTTTTCATTTTATTTTCTTGTTTCTTGTCCACCTCATTGATGTCTAGAGCCTTGTATTATTCCCTGGCTTCAGAACTCTACTTATTCCATTCTTTTGTATCCATTGCGATCTCCCTTTCCAAATGAGAGTGTGGAAACAGCGCTTGGGTTCATGAGATCGTAGCTCTGCAAATGGAAGGGATTAGAGACCATTTAAGTCCAACCTCTAATTTTATAAGAAAACCAAGTCCCAAGAAGATTAAAGCAAGCTGCATTTGTTAAATACCTACTATGTGCTAGGCTCTGTGCTAAACTCTGGGGATACAAAGAGAAGCCAAACCAGTCCCTGCCTTTAAGGAGCTCACAATCTAATGAGGAAAAAGTTTAAGTAACTTGCTCAGATATCAGAGGTGAGATTTGAACTCAAGGTCTCTGCCTCAAGAGCCAGAGTACTCATCGGTGCCTTGTTAGGAAAAGACATTTCTTTTCCCATAGCCAGGGAAGGTATAAAAGCATCAGAGTGCCTTCTAGAGCCTAAAAGAGAAAATCAAGCTCTCATCAGCTCTAAAATTCAAATCTATGTCACTCAACTCATTTACATTCTTAGCTAATTAGCAAAATCCAATCATAAGATGTGTAGGCACTTTTGAGAAGGGTTTAGCTTGCTACGTAGTGGGATGAGGGAAATTAGTGGGGATTTAACATATCATTACCTTTAAGGAGTGCATATGATAGAATACTATTAAAAATTAATAAAGCAGACAACTTTAACAAATGGAGGGAGAATGGAATAAGGACTGTTTAACTGACCTTATACGGTGCCCACTACTGTGTTCTGTCCATCTCTGAACCTAATTAGGGCTATCAGCCCCCCTCCCCAGAAGATGGGGCTAGATCACGTTGTGTTATCAGTAAAGGTAGAAGTGATCTGAAACTTAACCTGTCTGAAATTGAATTCATCTTCTGCTAGTAATCCTGACCCTCTTCCTAGCTTGCCTATTTCACTTGTTGACACCGCCATTTTTCAAAGAACCCAGACTCAAAAGCTCAGTTACATTTACTCTTTCCTCTCCTTGAGCCCATATATCCAGGCTGTCCCCAAATCCTATTGATTTCACCTCTTCTGCTTCCTACTTTCTTTTCTACTACTTTCACCCTCAGCTAGACTCTTAGAATAGCCTTCCAAGGAGTCTCTTTGCATTCAGTTTTTGCCTCCCTGAGATTGCCTTCATACTGTTATGGAAATAATCTCTGTGGGGCAGCTAGGTGGTGCAGTGAGTAGAGCACCAGCCCTGGGGTCAGGAGGACCTGAATTAAAATCTAGCCTCAGACACCTGACATACTTACTAGCTGTGTGACCTTGGGCAAGTCACTTAATCCCAATTGCCCTGCCTTCCCCCCTCAAATAAAAAAGGAAATAATCTTTGTAATGTATACATTTTACCATATCACTCTCCTCAAAGCCCTTCAGTGAATTGCCATTTCCTAAAAGAGGAAATTCAAATGTTTTCCTGGCATTCAAAGACTCCCACAATGTCTTATATGTACCACTTTATTCAAATGCATCCCCCATTAGAATGTAAGCTCTGGGAGGGAAAGGGGCCTGTTTTTGCCTTTCTTTGTATCCCCGTTGCTTAGCAAAATGCATATATAGTAGGTGCTTAATAAATGCTTTTTGAATATTTCCTTCTTTCATACTATGTTCTAAGCAAACTGGGCTATTCAATACTCCCCAATCTTAACCTAGCCTCTCCTACTTTCATATCTTTGCAAACATCATTGACTGTGTCTGTCCTCCCTTGCTTTCTATCAGTTAATTCATCGTGCCTTGCTCATTCACAGTAGCTATGACTGTAAGCAGTGTATGGTTTCAGTCTTGATGTGCCCAGTTTATGACTAAAGGAATGAGACCCTAATGGGGTCCTTTTGGGTAAAGGAGGACAGATGCACCTGGGTTTTTTTTTTATTTTTTGGATATTCATTGGGAAAGATTGTGATGACAGCAAGCAGGAGGCTCACTGGGAGGCAAAATGGGAAGTTCTGCAGGAGAATCCTCCAGCAACCATGGAAGCCCCAACTGCCCGAGAAGTCCTTTAGGCACAGGGCCAAGGGAGTAGCTAGAACCCATAATTAGGCTGCAAGCTCCACCAACAAGGGAGGAACCAGCCTCCAAGGCTGCTGGCCAAGGCACTGTGTTTCCAGGAACCTGAACACTGGTAAATATAGCCCTCAAAGATACCTCCATTCTAGTTATCTCAACCTTGGGAACCTGGGGACATGTAGTGAGACTCATTGGGCTTATTCTACCTAAATTGACTAGTCTTAATCAGTCAGCCCAGCACTCTATCCAGGTGCAATGTGGGGTCCATCCAGACCCATGCACTACCCCTCATATCCTAGTCATCCTCACATGCCTAGGAGAATTTTGCAGGTACATCACAGTGCTAGCCAGAGTATGGGAAATGCAGAACTATGTCAATCTCTTGGAACTCACTGAGTTATGCTAGTAAACTAATCCTAAAGTGTTTCTGATACCTCTACTCTCCCAGGAAAAAAATAGACGAGATACTGTTCCCCTGGTTACTGACCAAAATAGAGAGATTCAGCATGAGTCACATGAGCAGCCAGGAAAAGAAGATCTCTCACTGTTGCGGACATAGAGGTCTCTGGTTTCCATGGTTTTGCAACATTCCTCATGAAGAGCCTGTTGCTAAGTCGTATCTAACTTCATGACCCATATGGGGTTTTCTTCACAAAGATATTGGAGTAATTTGCCAATTCCTTCTTCAGCTCATTTTACAAATGAGGAACCTGAGGCAAATAGGGTTAAATGACTTGCCCAGGATCACACAGCCAGTCAGTGTCTGAGGCCATATTTGAACTCAGGTCTTCCTGACTCCAGGCCCAGAGCTCTAACCACTGTGCCACCTAGCTGCCAAAGAGCCTATAGCATTTCTCAGTCAATCTTGTGTGATTGGAGACAAGCAGGTAGGAAGATCTGCTGCCTGTTAATCTTTAAAAGATTGTGTGTTATCACAAGGGAAGGAATTGACTGTTTTCTGCTGTTTGAGTCCTACTATTTTTTCTTGCCCCATCCCCTGTGTTTAGTTTTGTTTGGACAGCTCCTTTTTCCAGTATTCACAGCACTTGGCATGGTACTTCACACATGGTAAGCAATTAATACACACTTTTCCATTCCACGTAGCAGGGGCATGGCTTCCTCTGAACAGACACCAGCTTTTAATGACACAGGTGTCTGCTGAGAGTGGTAAGAAGAAGACCATTAGTATGGCTCCTCAGACTGAATACAATATTCTAGATGAAGTCTGGCTAGCACAAGTTACAGTAGATTATACTCATATCAGCTTTACTTGATAAATACAAAAAAAAGCTAATATTGCTCTTAACTTCTTAATTCTCTCAGCCCAGTCAAGATTAAAATGAAAACCACAGGACTAATTTCAGGATTCAAAACATAATTAACAGAAATCATGGGAGGCCTTCCTTTGACAGCCAAATGAAGAGCCCTCATCAAGCTTTTCTTAGCAACAGACAGTGAACCCCAACCTGCCTAGCTGACCTAATAATAGCCTGTTTCAGTGAAGCATAAATAAAAGGCCAAACAAAACTGATCCAGTGGGTAGAAATAAGACTGTGATTTTTATCCAGATTGCAGGCCCATATTGTAGTTACATATTATATATTTCTGCTTGGGAATAGCTGTTGATAACCCAGCCAGAGCAGTGGATAGCTGCGGTAGGACAAAATCAGGGAAGACCACAAAAGCAGGCAGTCGTTGGGGATCAAACCAGGGAGATAGAAGTCACTGAGATTAAATGACATCAGGTGAAATCAGGCAGCTAGAGCAGGACTTGAGTCGGGGAAGTTAGCTAACAAATGTAGTAAGAGAAAGAAAGGCAAGTGTCAAAGTAAGCAGAAGAGTACATCAGACAAGGGGAAAGAGACCTCTAGTCCATTGGGTCTGAAGCTTTAGGAAGGAAAGAGAAAGAAGAGGGGCACAAAAGAAGTCTCAGACCACTAAAACTAAGTTTCTACAGGCTTCCTAGAGTATCCTGATGATTTATTACTATAAGTCTCACACACTGCACTGCAACTCTACAGAATGATAGGCCAATTTGACAATGATACTCCACCGAATAGAATGAAATCCTAACTTAAACATGTCCTCTTCCTCAAATAGGTGTAGGTGAATGCTCAGAAGCTCTTCTATATGTTTCTCTGTCCCCATCACCTGTTGCTAAAAGGTGCCTTACTCAGTAACCAAAAATGGAAGCAATGAAACCTGAATTCCAAAGTTGCAGGATTATAAATGAATAGGTACTGAGGTATGAGCCAGATTCAAAAAGCAAACAGGCAACAATGCGTCAAGATGAATCAAAGAAACAGAGGGGAGGGACCACCATCAGGAATGAGAGAATCAGTCAGTTGTGAATGAGCCTCAGATAGTCACAATTGGAGGTGACAGGCCATTACCCAATTATAAATGTCTTGGTCTGATCTTAAACTTTAAAGAAACTTGTTTGCTGGGACTCAGGAACCAGATAGGTAGGGATGAAATAAAAATAAAAGCTACAGAACGAAAAACAAAAGAAGCAGGCCCAGGCCTGAGTAAATTACACTAAGCAGAAGCAAGTGAAACATAATCCAAAAGGCTGGCCTGAAGCCCAAACTCAAACCAGGTAACAAGCAGTCAAACTGTTCAGTAGTGTAAGGGAATTGACAACTGAAAGGAATTTTTATTTAATCAACCATGGTGGCATCAGCACTCTCACTCTGTGAATTTGAAAGGTCCAGTACCTTACTGATCTAGAACTTGACCATTCTATCTTGTACAATTTTTTCTCTTGATATGTATAAGTATTGAGTGAGAAAACTATATTTGAAGAACTTGCATTTTGTGATGAAAACAGAATGCATGGTGATGGGACCATTCTCTGACTCCTTAATAATGTACATGTGCTCAGTGAAAAGCTCTGGGTTGTCTCCATGGTCTTCAGTACTTGGGGATGTGCAGGTGATAATGATAATTAAGAAATAAGAGCAACCCTTTCCAGTGTGATGTTTGGGATTCTGCCACTTCTCCCTCAGACTCATGAGGAGATGGGAAAGGTGGAATCATCATCATCTTCTTTTTCTCCCCCTCCCCCTCCCTCTCCCTCTCCCTCTCCCTCTCCCTCCCGCCCTCTCTCCCTCTCGCTCTCCCTCTCCCTCTCCCCCCCTCTCTCCCTCTCCCTCTCGCTCTCTCTCTCTCTCTCTCTCTCTCTCTCTCTCTCTCTCTCTCTCTCTCTCTCTCTCTTTCCACCCCCCATCTCCCTTACTTGAAGGAGCTATGGGAGCTCCATGAGTAGTCATGAGAACATGACACTGGATTTCATGTTCCTAGTTGCTTCTTCTACTTTGTGTTTCTTTCCCTGAACATAGATGACAGGATAGTGATCCTGATGCATCTATTTTTAATGGCTACTTTATGAGTTATAAAGGCCCAAGTGCAAGCAAAAGGAGGTGAGGTGCTTTCTGAAACCTGCACCCTTTCTCATAGGAGAAGAGGTCCACTTATATGAGGATGAGCTATGCATGTCTCACTGGCCAGAAGATGGGGACTTTGAGTGAGCTGATTGGACTACACAGAGCTGATTGGACTACACAGAGCTGAAGTGAAATGCAGCAGTCCTGCAAGTCTTCTAGGCATCCTGCTCACCTACCAAGAACAATAGGTTACTGTTTTATGTTTTAAGTATTTGTCAATGCATGTTTATGAAAATTTTGCATTTAAAACATTCCTTTGTGGTAGAAATAAATACCTATCTGTTTACATACTACTTTGTACACTCTATAACTTTTATAGAAGTCTGTCAGTCTCTTTTGGGGAGAACCTAGACATGAGCCAAACCTAGGCATTAATAAATTTTATCCAGAATTACCCTGGATTGCAGGCCTAATGAGCCAGAGACAGAGAAACTTCCCAGAATTGAATCTAGGCATTTGACCAAGGCCAGAGCCCCTAAGATGAAAAGAGGTTACCTGGCCACAGATATTTATATCTCCCACTACATATGCCACAAAGACTAGATAAAAGATAGGTGTTCAATAAATGCGTGTTGAGTTAGATTAGATTTTACTCTATACCTATCTTGATATCATTCTCTAGGATCCCATCCCAATGGTCTGAGGCTCACCATTTAAATACTTTCCATTTTTTTTTCACTACTGTTCTATAAAGTAGGCCGATATCTAAAGTGAATATTTTTGATCAAACAATAAACCATCATTTCTTGAATATAAGAGAAAGGTTTTTTGATGAATCTTTTTTGTGGGCAAATAAACATCTTCTCCTACTCCCCTACATACCTACATCTCACAAAGAAATCAGTGTTTTTTCTATGAAGGTCCCAGAGAAAAGTAATGAAACATACCTGTCTCCTTATTGCAGAATGTTGTTGTCTATATTGTAGATAAAGTCACCACACTGGATGTTTTTTCCTAATTGCTTTTCTTTGTCACGAGAGTATGTGCAATTTTGAGATGCAAGGAACATTTTCCTCCAGGAAAGACTGTGATATAAAGACTAAAAACATCAATAAAATGAGTTTTAAAAAAGCAGAATGCTGAATGCTTTTAAAGAAACCTTTCAAGAAAGGAAATTAGAAAGATAGAAAGAGTCCTGGAGTAGGAGCTAGAAGACGTGGGTTCTAGTTCTGGCTGTCACTAACTTGCTAGGTCCCCTGGCAGGCTACTTTAAGTCCCTCAGCTGTAAGATTAAGGATTAGACGACTTTTAAGAGTATTCCCACTTGGTAAGTGTATACATTTTTGTTTTCTCAATTGAAAAAAATCAGAGTGGCCTCCTAGGATGAGAAATAGAGAAAACCCTGCTCATCCCTTCTAAGTATATAATCAATAACTGAGGAGAATTAGTTTTCATTTCCTTCTCCTAAAGTTAAATAACAAAGCAGTGTTGTGTCATGGTGCATTCTCTTTCAATTATTATCCCATGATATAAGCAAAGGATATCATCTATCTACATTTTCTCAGGCCAGGCCACAATCTCTATGATGGAATGTTGACCACTAGAAAGACTTCCCAGGAAGTAGTTTTGTCTTAGTGAAATTAAAAAATAGATTTAGAGATAGCTAATTGAATTTCATGGGAAATTAGATCTCACTTCCTAGAATTCCTAGGATTTGTCTTCCTATTTCCCTATCACCACTTTCATATGTCTCTGGTTACTAGGGAAAGTTTCGTCCTCTCAGACATCATCTAGGCAGGGATGCTTCTATATCCCCATCCATTCCTATTGTTTCTAGTTCTTAATATCTTAACATTGACTGGGTCTTGCATTCAGAATTCAAGGGTGATGATTTCCTGCTTGTGAATAAATAATTTTGTATTTTGCAATTCCTCTGGATCCTTGAGCTTGACCTTGGGAGTGGGCCTAGGTAGTTGGGGGTGAAGATTAATGAGACAATTATTTTTTACAAGGAATATAAACTGCTTGAATTGCCTGTGTTAAAAGCAGTCATGACATTTGGTGCTCCTTCACAACAGGAACTTGCTCTTTGAATTCTGAATAGTGAAAAGTCAATGCATACTGCTCTCTCTCTGATAATAACTTATAATTGAGAAAAGCAAATGAAGAGATGGTTGGGTTCCATTACAACAAACACTATTACTATGAAAATCCCTGTCATTTCAGGCAATATTCGGAGTAAAGAATCAAGATGATCATCTTAATGGAATTCTCTGAATGTAGTGAATTATACTTTATACCTAGTGTGTTAAATAAGTAACTATACAAATTGCATAGTGAGAAATCCTTTCCATCTACTAAGATTTTTTTCTTCAAATCAGTCAAGCATTGCCTTCCACAAAGACTTTCCTGAAATGGAAAAAGCTTTGAAAACCTCAAAGCACTATGTAAATATTACCTGTCATTATCATAAAGGGGGTGAGCTTGAAGTTGGACCTTGTAGAACTTAGATAAGAGAAAGGAAAGATGGAAGTTATGTCTTGCGGGAGGAAATGAACAAAGATATGAAAGCAGGAATAAATGTGGCACTGCACATCGAATTAAGATATATATGTATATGTGTATGCATATATATATATGTATATATATGTGTGGGTGTGTATGTTAGTAGTCTCTGTATTCCACGAAATCCTTATGGAAACAAACTTAGGTATCACTATCGTATATGAAAAGGTGTCATCCATTCAATAAAAGCCCTCAAATCAAATATATCATATTATATTATTTACGTATAGGACAGAGAGTAACATTGTAGATATTATCAAGTTGATTGTTTTACCCAATATATGTATGTACGTATGTATTATAGAGAGAGAGAGACAGAGACAGAGAAAGAGAAAGAGAGAGACAGAGACAGAGAAATGTAATACCTACTCAAAGAGGGAAAGTATGGCCTGATAAACTATGTATATAACCTTATACAAGCCGCAACTTGTTTGAGCCTCTCTTTTGTCACCTGTAAAAATGAGAATAATAATGATTCATAATAATGATAATTTATCCACTTGTATAATAGTTCACAGTATATTAACTTTAAAAGAATGATGGTAGGATCATGACTTTTCATGGGACCATTTCTACCAAACACCAGTGTAAAAGATGAGAATAAGATGATGATACTAACAAAAAAAATGTGAGAAATATGAGAATAGTACCGATGACAAAATGGGAATAAAATAATTCTACTAGTTTGCACTTACATAAAATTTTAAGATTTACAAATCATTTAGCATACAATACATTACTGGGAAGAGGTAGCACAGCCTAGTGAATAAAGGGCCAGCTTTAAAGTAGGGAAGAACTCAATTCAAAGCCTGCTTCTGACTAACTAGCTGGATGACCTTGCATAAGCCACTTAGCTTCTCAGTATTATAGTCAACTCTCAGACTATAAATTGTAAATGAGTTGTTGATCTAGAGAGAGTTCCCTTACACTAATGAACTCACAGCTCTACTGGAGGAAAGAAATCTGATTGGGGAATAATGTCTGCCGTTTTTGCCTCATAGGATTGTTAGAAAAATGATATTATATATATGAAAATTTGAAAAAATGTAAAGTGCTTTGTAAATCTACTGTATAATTATACTTTTAAATTTGTATTTGTTGTGGGATGAGTTATTTGCTAAATTATTTGCCCAGGATCAGCTGAGGCAGAGCAGATCTAACCAAGTCAGTGCAGAAAGGCATAGAGATGGGCTGACAGAGCCTTACACCACCTCAAAAGATGCTACTCCTATTCCAACGACTCTACTACATCTCAGGAGAGAGACTCACAACAGGGAAGGATTAGTTCTGCTTAGGGAGAGCCTTTAAAAAGAGAAAATGCTTCAGAAGGAAGACTGGCAGAGGAAAACTCTGCTCTGGAAGGGTGGTTTATGTTCACAGTTTGGGTGCTTCAAAAGATCCTAGCAAGAAGAACAGACTGCTCTGAAATCTGACAGGAAGCTCATTGAAAATCTTGCCCCCCTTAGCCCACAGTGGGTACCAAGACAATATTACCATATATTTGTTGATGGAAATTTACTCATTTAAAAAAAATAATCATAACTGCGTATGTGGAAGACAAAAATCTATAATTCATTACCAACTTTAGAGAAAATTATGCAAACATGTTTTGTAAAATATGTTTCATTTTAATAACCATTGAGGAAAAAAAGAATGTGAGGATATTAAACATTCATATAATATCATGGTAATTATACAAGCTAGTAGGAAGCAAAAACTAGAGCCCTCTACTGAAATAGTAGTGTATCAATATTAATCAATAAATATTTATTAAGCACCTTCTTCATGCTGGTCATTCAGGCACTAAGGACATAAAAGAAAGAGGAGGCCAGGTACCTGCCCTCAAAGGGCTTGAGGTCTATTTGATAAGTAAGAACTGATAATCAACAAACAAATAGTGTATTCTACCTTGTGATTTTAATAGCGTGTTCTACTCTGTGTTTTTAAATAGATGCTGATGCTGATAATGATAATAATTGCTAACATTCGTACAGTATTTACTGTGTGCTAGGCACTGTACTAAGCACACTTTACTTTATTATCTTATTTGATCCTCAACAACTCCAGGAGGCAGGTTTTATTATGTTTCCCATTTTACAGATGAGGAAATTGAAGTAAATAGAGTTAAAGCAACTCACTCAGGGTCACATAGCTAGCAGGTGTCTAAGGCTGAGAGATGGGCTGACGGAGGCTTACACCACCTCAAAAGACTCTATTCCTGTTCCAAAGACTTTACTATACCTCAGGAGGAAGACTCACAATAGGGAAAGATTAGTTCTGCTTAGAGAGAGCTTTTAAAAGGAGAAAATGCTTCAGAAGGAATGGCAGAGGAAAACTCTGCTCTGGGAGAGTGGTTTAGGTTCACCTTGTGGGTGCTTCAAAAGATCCTAGCAAGAAGAAACAGATTGCTCTGAACTCTGAACTCAGGTCTTCCTCATTCCAAGTCCAGTACTGTATCCATTACACCATATCACTAACCTTGAGCTCTGAGAGGGAAAAAAGGGTTCATTGTGGGCTTAGACTCTCAGGAAAAATATTGGAGAAAAAATGGAACTTGACTTGGGCCTTGAAGTATAGGACTTAGACAATCACAGAACCATAACATAGGAAGGAACGTCAAAAGTCATCCACTTCAACCCTTTCTGAGCCACAATGACATCCACAGTATCCTGAGAAGGGGTCCTTTAACCTCCTCTTGAAAACTTCTAGTGAGAGGAACTATCTAGGCAGCCAATTGGAATTTTGGACTGATTTAATTGTTAGGAAAATTGTCTTTGCATTGGGCTCAAACCTGGCTCTTGTAGTTCTAACCCAATGATCCTGATTCCCTAGTTTCTGTTTTCTAGGGCCTACCAGAACAAGCTGAATCCCTCTTCCATATGACAATCTTTTAAATATTTAAAGACAGTAATCATGGTGCCTCTATCCCCAAGTCTTTTCTTCTCCAAATTTAACATTGCAACCAATCTTTCCATGGAACGGTTTCCTGTCCTTTCATCACATGCTCCGACTTACCAACATCCTTCCAAAAACTATGGGATCCAGTACTGGTCACAGTATAAAAATATCAGTGTACTAGACAGATAGAATATTGGACTTGGATCTGGCTGGGGCAGGGTGGTCTGGGCTCAAGCAGTGCTTCAGGGAATGACTAGGATTTGGGGGATTTGTTTTTGCTTAATTATGCTTATTTGTTACAAGGGTTGGGGGCAGGGTGGAAGGGAGAAAAATGAATGCTTGATAATTGAAAAAAAATTAATTCTATAAGATAAATTGAGTACCACATCTGAAGGTTAATCAAACAAGGGGTTACGGGATGAAGGAGAGAAGATGATTCTTAACCACACACTTATCTGGGATACCTGGGAAGGGGTAACTAAAAACTGTAAAATCTTTTCTCAGTAAAAGGAGAACCTTAGTTATTTTTGTTTGTTCATTTGTTTGTTTGGTTTTGGGTTTTTGTTTTGTTTTGTTTTGTTTTTAAGATATTACTAAGCAATAGGACCCTGGGCAGGTTACTTGAGTTCTCTCAGCATCAATTTCCTTTTTCTGTCTCTGGAGACAAATCGTAGAATACTTACCCCCTCCCCCTAGTAAATGAAATCATTTCTATAAAACAGCTAAATGGCATAGTAAACAGTGCTTCTCTTGGAATCAGGAAGAGCTGAGTTCAAATATGGCTTCAGGCACTAGCTATTGTGATCCTGTAGGGTCACAATAACTGTCTGCTTCAGTTTCCTCGTTTATAAAATGAGAATACTAATAACACTTTCCTCCCAGGGTTGCTATGTCCATTAGATTGTAATCTGCTTTCTAGCAGGGACAATATTTTACTTCTTTTTGTATCCCTGGAGCTTAGCACAGTGCCTGGCACTTAGTAGGTGCTAAATAAATGTTTATTGATTGATTAATCATAAGGATAAAATGAGATAATATTTGTAATTTGCAAACGTTAAAGTGTCATATAAATGCTATTATTATCAAGCATTTTCAAACTTTTAAGCACTATATGCATGTCAGTGATTATTACTTTGAATATACCATCTGTGTTCTGACCAAGGCAGAATAATATTGGAACAATGACCTCCCTGAATCTAAATTCTATATATACCTCTAAAGTGGACTATTCTCCTGACTCATATTGAGTTTGCAATTCATTAATCAATCAATAAACATTTATTAAGCACCTACTATGTTCCAGGAACTGTGATAAGCTCTGGAACTCTCAGATTTTTTTCTTAAATGAACTACTATATAGCCACAGCTCCATCTTCCTCTTGTACAGTTTATTTCTTAAACCCAAATTCAGGACTTTACATTTATCCCCACCAATTTTTCTTTGGTTATACTCAATCTAAAGTTCTAATATGCTGAAATCTCTTTGTATACAAATTCTCTGATACATTAGGTTAGCTAGTCCTCCCAGCTTTGTAACACCCAAAAATGTGATAAATATATCCATCAATGCCTTTAACCAAGTTAGTTCATTCCTTCATTCTTCTCTGTGATCCTTTCCTAAATCTCCATGCTTCTTTCTCTGCCATGTCACCACCGTCTTCTTACCTGAGACGCCACCTTCTCTTCTGTGCTCCAGCAGACTTCACATCCAGTAAGAACCCTCTTTCCTTAAAGCTTTCTTGTGCTGATAGAGTCCTCTGGCCCCGTAGCTCCTTCCTCTGATTGATCATTTCCTCTTGGAACCTCCATTTTAAGTCTCAACCCAGGCTAGCCATGTTCATTCTTCCATCCCACTCATGAATCTCTAGGCTTCTTTCTCTACCATTCCAGCAGCCTTCTCAGCCTGGAAGCTGCCTTCTGCCCCAAGCTCCTAGAGTAGAAGATACCTCTGTTCCTGAAGCCTTCTCAAGGTGGGAGATCCTGTTGACTCTGCAGCCCCTTCCCCTGATTGGTTATTTCTTCACAGAACCTCCATTTTAAGGAATGAGTCTTCCCACCCCACCCCATCAATCATTTTACTCTTTCATTCCTCTCTGACCCCAACTCCCAATTTTTTGTACATCTTTCTCCATTATGTCCTTTTGTGGGTCCCTCTGCCCACCCCACAGCCTGCTTTTCAGCTTCCTTCTATGAATTATCTTCCCTCTTTAGAATATAAGATTCCCAAGGGCAAGGACTTTCTTTTTGCTTCTGTTTAAATCCCCAGAGCATAGCACAGTGACTGACATATAGTGATCACTTAATAAATTCTTGTTGACTGAGTAAAAATAATGTTAAACACAAAGCCAATGGCTTTAATAAACATTCACTGAAATACAGGGAGGAGGGTACAATGGAAAGAGAGCTAGATTTAGGATCAGCTTATCTAGGTTCAAATCCTAATTATGACACTTATTAGTTGTCTGACTTTGGACAAGTCTCTCCCCTCAATAGGCCTCAAGTTTCCTCATCTGTAAAATCAAGGGTTTGAACTAGATGACCTCTAAGGATATTCTCAGCTCTAGATCTATGATCCAATGAATTGAAGCACAGCTGCCTGACACATTCCATTAGACATCTCCTTCTGTGTTGACCTTGCTTCATTATTCATTTGGGCCCTTTTGGTCAGCTAGTAACAGACACTCCTGTCTATTCTATCATTTGGCCTACATCTCCCTATATTTTCCACAAAGACCTGGTGAAATACTTCAACATAATGAAAAACAATGCCTTGCTGACCTCCAGGTAGGCTGTCAGTGGAATAACCTTGTTCTACAATTCCAGTAACCTCATCAAAAAAAAAAGATGAAATTAGTCTGTTAGTTCTTATTCTTAATGAATTTGCAAGAGTTCACAAACCACTCTTTTTATAATCCTGCCTACTATTTTTCTAGAATTGATATTAAGCTCCCCAGACTACAGTTTGAAGAATTCACCTCCTAACCTTTTTTTTGAAAATTAAAATAAAAATCCTACTCCACCTTTGGACACCTCTCTCCACATGAATTCTACAAACACTCAAACCAAATTTTAGCTGTAAGCAATACCTCCTTTGGTTATCTAGAGTAAAAACCTGTATTTTTTCTTTTGCTTTGTTAGCCAGGGTTAAGAGAGAGAGAGAGGGAGAAAGAGAGAGAGAGAGAGGGAAAGAGAGAGGGAGAGAGGAGGAGGCTGATTCAAGCAATTCTCTGATGCAAAGATAAGACCAAAATGTTTGCTACCCAATGTAGCTTACTTTTCAATCTTTCAGTTAAAACCAGAAAGCATTTATTAGGCACCTACTGTGTTGAAAACACAGTGCTAGGTGCTACAGTTACAAATACAAAAATAAAAAAGGATTCTTGGCAATCATTTTTATTAATTCATACATTTCTATAATACTTTCAACTATGAAAATAAAAGGAGAAGCAGCATGAAATTTTAAAAAGAAAACCAAAAGCAACTTTCTAAAATAACAAGATAAAAAATTAAAAGGAAAAGTCAAGAAAAATGAAATTCAACTGAAACTTTTCCAATGGTAAAGTCAGGTAAAGTGAGTATACCATGTTCCTACAATAGCAAAAAGTATTTCATTGATTTTTCCTTTATTCTCTCATAAAAGTGTGTGTAAGGGATGTAGAGGCAATCGTTTGGACATTATTCTCCTTGTAACAATCATAAAACTGGTTCTTCTTCCCCTTCCCCTAAATCCTCAGCAATTTGAAATTTTCTCTTCTATCTTCCCTGTGCCTGTTCATATGTAAGTGGTCCAGAGCCTGTGCTGACCTATGAGCTGGTCAGTCAATGACTTCTATGCAAGCTGCCTTTAAAGGTTCCTAAGGGAGCTCACACAGAAAGCAGCACTGGCCATAACTTCACTTAAATTTAAAATGCACTTCTCCTAATTTGCATTCACAAATCAACCCAAGAAGTTTCAAAATTTCCAACTCGGAGTTGGCAAAATAAGTGAAAAAGAATGATAAATGATCACATGACTATTCTAAAAGCCACCTGGGGCTGCTCTCATCCTTGGGGGGAGTAACCTCTTCAAAGGGGAATGCTATTGATCTCTAGATCAAAGAAAAGGCAGAAGAAAAAATCCACACAAATCTTTCACTCCATTGTGTACTACCTTCCATTTAAAAAAAAATAGCACAGTGCAGTTGTGGCAAAAGCTCTCATCCTGTGCTGCTATATAACATTCCTTTGTATCATTAGAGATACAGCTGCTCTAAGTTTTACAGGGCAGACAATTTATTTTTCTATAATAAAATACTTTTCCCTCGATTAGATTCAGAAAACACATATTAAATACTTACTACATGCAAAACACTGTGCTGGTCACTGGAGAAGGGAGCTTAAATAAGACAGCTGGGGACCTTGAAAGGGTAGAATGGAACATGACTCTAAACTCTTCAGGGTCAGAGATGGCATTAGTATGTAGAGTCTTAGTGTGAGAATCCAACCCCATTGAGACCGCTGGGAGAATTGCTCCATTTTGGAATATCACTATCTAAATAGATTGGGGGTTCTTAACCTTTTTTGTGTCATAAACCCCTTTGGCAATCTAGGGAAGGCTAGGGACTCCTCAAAATGATGTTTTTAAGTAATTGAAGGAGATACTCAATTTCAGTTAGAGGTTAGTGAAAATAAAGATGATTTTTCCCCCATTCAACTTCACAGGCCCTCTGAAATTTAACCACACACCCCTCAGGTTAAGAACCTCCAAATGGAAGGTTTTCTCCTTCCTCAGCTACTTATTCTCATATACTCAACAAATATTGAGCGTTACTGAAAAATTTCTGATTTTGTGTACTCAATAGCATAGATGTTAGTTATAATGAGTATTTTTCTTGCTAAGTAAAATTGAATTCATTGAGCAGTAGCTAATGGAGCTGTCTTCAGAGCCAGGAAGACCTGCATTCAAGATCTGTCTCTGAAAAATGCTGCCTGTATCACCCTGGCCAATTCACTTAATTTCTTATTCCCCACCCCCGTACCCAGGCAATTTTATAAGGCTATAAGTTGCAAAATAGGTTGCATAGTTAGGGAAGCACCTGTCTGTATAAGATGATTCTAGAGACAAGGTTTCATTCCCTGATGAATCTTCCCTACCCTGTATCTTTCCCACATCCCACTGACATTTCAATGTTATGGCTTAATATCCCTTCACTTTAAGGCTTTGATTCTGCTTGAAATGCAAATAAGCCTAGCAGGGAGAGCAATCTGTACAATTATCAGTCATTTATAGCTTGGAGGATTTGAGATAGCTTTGTTAGAGGTGGAGGAGGAGTGAGGGGAAAGAAAGCCTGAGCACCTTGAAAGTGTGGGGAAGGACAGGACAATAGAAGAAAACTTTCCTGACTCCACATTTTGGGATTATCACTAATAGTGGAATTACATGAAGGAGGATGGGCAAAGTATTTCTCAATTCTGGCTGAGCAAGTGACAGGAGGTCTGTGGTACATGTCATGTGGACTCCTCTGAACACTTGGAGAAGTAGGCCTTAACATGGCTACAGCAGATGACCCCTTGAGGTGCTTTTCATTTCTAGAATTCTTTGATTCTGTACCAGGCTAACAGAATTGATTACATTATTAAAAGATAACAAGCAGATCTATGAGGCAAGCACCAGAACTAATTGAGCCTGGTTTGCTATAGATCTGTGTCTTCTGATTCAGTGACTTGTGAATTGAATGAAACCAAAGATTTGCACATGTTTAACTTTCTTAGACAAGGCACTGGCCCATTCTTTGGAGTCTCTTTTGCCCCGGGAAGAACTAAAACAAAGATGAAAATTATTACTGTGCCTGACAACCATTTTCCTGAGTAATGTAAGAAATAGCATTAATGTGCTAAATGAGGTCCCAAGGTGGGCTCAGAATCAGGAAGACTCATGCTCATGAGTTCAAATCCAGCTTCAGGCACTTACTAGATGGGTGACCCTAGGCAAACACTTAACCCTCTTTGCCACAATTCTTCATCTGTAAAATGAGCTGGAGAATGAAATGGCAAACCACTCCAGTATCTTTGCCAAGAAAACCTCAAATGGGGTCACAGAGATGGATACAACTGAAATGACTCAATAACAACATTAAATGACAATCTCTTCTAAACCCACGTTTGCTGCTGCCAAAAATATAAAGCCCTTCTCAGGATGAGAATCTCAGTTCAATTTTCTTCAAGGGGTCTGGTAACTGATACCCATAAATTAAGTGCCTCCTAGGTTAGGTTCTACCATAGGCATTGGTGATTGAATTACAGAAGTGAGAATCTCTGCCCTCAAGTAGATTCCATTCTAATTGGGGTATGCAATATGTTCATAGACAACTGAATACAGGATATATACTAAATAAATGCAGTGATTAGGAGGGGTACTAATAGCTTGGAAAATAAGGAAAGGCCTTTTGAGGGAGGCAGCACTTGGACTAAACCTTGAAGGGAGCCAGGTCCTCCAAGAAGTGAAAGTGAAGATGAAGAACATTCTAGTCATGGAAGACAGCCTACGGAAAGGCAAAGAGGTAAAAGATAGAATATCATATATGGGAGACAGCAAATTCAGTTTGTCTGGAGTGTTGAGTGAATGAAGGGATTGTTGTGTAATCATCCTGGAAAGACAAGCTAGAACCAGGTAGCAGACAGTTTTAAATCACAAACATAGGAGTTTGTATTTTATCTTAAAGGGAAGTTGTTGAAGCTTCTTGATCAATGGAGTAACATGGTCACACTTGAAATTTATGAATATAAATTTGCTAACTGTCTGGAGAGGTAGGAAAACTGGATAGTGGGAGAACAATTGGAAGACTGCAGTGGTCCAGGAAATAAGTAAAGAGAAAAGAGGTAACCATCATATGGCAGTTGTGATGTGAGTATAGAGAAAGATATGAGAAGAGGGAATCAATAAGGTTTAGCAACTGATTGATTGGTTATCAAGTATAAATAAAATTGAAGAGTCAAGAAACACTAGACAGAAGTAGGAAAGCTGGAAAGGTTAACTTGAGGGGTAAAGATAAGTTCTATTTTGGACATGTTGAGTTTAAGACGCAATAGAACAGGGGTAGGTAGGTGCCATGGTGAATAGAGCACTAGCCCTGGAGTCAGGAGGACCTGAATTCATATCTGGCCCCAGACACTAGCTCTGTGACTCTGGGCAAGTTGAGTTAACCCCCATTGCCTTAAAAAAATACAATAGAACATCCTGCTGATGATGTCAAATAGTAGTTGGAAATGCAGGAGTAGAAATTAGGATCAAGATGAGGACTAGGTAGCTTTTGAAGTCATCTGCCTGAATATAATGGTGGTTGAATCCATAGAAGCCTTTGAGATCAATCACCAGGAGAGAGTGTAGAGAGAGAAAAAAGGTTCTCAAGAGTATACGTACAGAGAAGGATCAGAACATGGATAATAAAACTGCAAAGAAGTCCAAGAAAAACCAGCCCTACAGGTCAGGAGAGCCCCGCAATAGGGCAGCATTACAAGGAAAGACTATCCAGAAGGAGATGGTCAGTAGTTTAACCTGTTGCAGAGAGGTAAAGAAAGATAACAACTGAGCAGTGGACTTTGCAATTAGGAATAAAGAGATTTTCATTAGCCTTGGAGAAAGCAGCTTCTCTGAAGACATGGGAATAAAGCTAGAGGGTAGATGATTGAGAAATAAGTGGGAGATGATTAATAAATCATTAAATATTTATTGAGCACTAAGGCCTTTTGACTGTGCCCATGTTTTATAGAACGAATCACTTTATTAACAGGATTTGTTCTGTGAAGTTTGGATTCAGTCCAAGGGCCACACTTGAGGACCTAGAGGGCTACATGTGGCCTCAAGGCTGCAAGTTCCCCACCCCTGTACTGGATGCTATGAGAGTTACAGAGAAATATAAGACACAGTTCTTACATTTGAAGACCTTAGAACATGTGCAACCAACAGAAATATATAAAAGCAAAGACCATTTCCCAATAGATAAATGGTCAAAGGATATAATAGTCAGAATTTATGTAGTGTTTTAAAGTTTGCAAAGTGCTTTACATGTGTTATCTCTTTTGATCCTTACAACAACTCCGTGATATAAGTGTTGTTATAATCCCCATTTTACAAATGAGGAAACTAAGGCTGAGAGACATTACGTGATTTGCCCAGGGTCATTCAGCTGGTAAATATATGAGACAGAATTCACACTAATCTTCCAGATTCCAAGTGCAGCACTCTAGTCACCATACCACCTAGCAGTCTCTAACCAGCTGTCTTCAAAAGAAAAAAAATAATAACTATATGAAAGAATACTCCAAATCGCAAATTATAAGAAATGTGCAAATCAAATCAATCTGAGGTTTCATGCTATACCCAGTAAATTGGCAAAAATGACCAAATATGGGAATAATCAATGGTGAAGGAATTATGGTAGGATAGACAAATCAATGCACTGCTGGTTTAACTGAATTGATTCAACTATTCTGAAAAGAAATTTGGAATTATGCAAATAAAATGGCTAAAGCATTGATAGGCTTTGTCCTAGAGATTTTGCTGCTAGTTGTATACCCCAAGAAGGTCAATGACAAAACAAAGAAAGCTCTTACACCAAAATATTTATAGCAGCAGCATCTTTTTATAGTAGCAATGATCTGTAAAGGCAATCAGTGAATGGGAAGATCTTTCCCACCCATTCACTGGGCTTCAGGGGTGGGGCTCTCAGGGTCCTGGGGGGAGTGGCTAGGACTGGAGCCAATGGTAGGTGCCTGAGTTCTGGTCCACGTGATGACATGAAGCCTGTGATGGGAGGAGCTTGCTGAACAGTTGGAGTACAGCTAAGAGGCAGTTGGTGAGAGCAGTTAAGAGCTGAAAGAGAGAGGAAGCAGTCAGCTAGCTGGAACACAGCTTGGAGATTGTGGCAGAAGCAGCAGTGGTAGGCACTACAGAAAGGCAGGACTGACCCTTGTGGAGACCCAGAGAGTGCTGAGCAGGGGCTTGAGGCCAGTGGGTGGTCTTCTTGCTGGAGGACCCTGGCATTGGGGGGAGGGAGGAAGCACCAGTATGGCTTGGCTTGCTGCCTTAATGTTTTTCTGTGGACTCCTGGTCACTACTGTGAGATGGCCATACTGGTTTTGGAAGGTTCTTGCCAGGATGTCAAATTGAGGGCACTGGTCCGTGGGTCTGCTACTTTTGAGTTTCAATAAATGCTTTAACTCCTCTGCCTTCTACTTAGAGAATTCCTTATATCCTGTGATTATATACCATTCAGGCATATTTATGGTTATCTTTGAAGTCATGAATTCTGCCTTAATGATATATGATCTGGAAACAAAATAGAAGTTCCTCAATTGAGAATGGCTAAACAAACTTTAATACACAAAATTATATCGCTCTAAGAAATGATGAATACATATGAGCAAATGAAAAGTAAAGTCAGAAAAACCAGGAAAAAATATGTACAATCACAACAACAATGTAAAAGAGAATAATAAAAACAATCAAAACTGAATGGCAAGAAATTCGAGCAACCAAGTGGGACCCTAAAGAAGAGATGTGAGATGGTACCTTGCTACTATACCTTTGCCTAGGTGAGGGACATTGGGTGCAGAACACTACATACATATACACTACAGAACACTAGATATTTTTGGTATGTTAGTTTTGCTGAACTTTTCTTTTTCCTTTTCTATTCTTTGTCATAACAGATAACCCTCTGGGAAGGAGAGGAGAAAGAATAAATTGGGAAAAGTAGATGATATGAAAAGACAGAGGTAATATATTCTCTTTTTCAAAAAAGGAAATGGAACCACTGTTGTTGATGGACCTTGAATGTTCTATTTCCCTAGAAGCATGGCTATGCTCAGTGCAAATAACTGATGTAAGAGAAGGACTGAAAAATCACATTCAGCCTTTTTCCAGCCAATTCTATACAACCTGTACACTTGAGATGCCCCATATAGGCTCAGTGACTCCTAGTCACAAAGAGTTGTTGTGGGGTATGTAGAGGAGGAAGAATGTTATAAATATAACAGATATTTTTGACTGAAGATGCAGAACTCATCGAACTTTTTTCTCTGTACTAGAGTGTACTAGGAGGGCAGAGTTTATAATCTCAAAGAGGATCATAAACATGTCTGAAAGATTCGGAACCGCCAGATATAAGAAACTCTCAAAGTAGAAGGCAGAAGAATCAAAACATATATTTAGGCTCCACAGTAACCAACCCATGAACCAGCAACCCCATTTTGATATATTGATCAAAAGCTTCCAGGCCCAATAAGTACGCCTTGAAAGAGTAACCAGGAGGCTACAGAGAAGCATGATTGCGTAAAGCAAAATCATGCTTCCCCCTCTATGGTAAAAAGATTACCCACTGGCCTGAAGTCTTTGTTCAGCTTCCTCCCGTAGGTCAGCTCTGCTACTGGCAGCTCCTGCTTCAGCTGTGGCTGTGGCTGTGGCTGTGGCTGTAGCAGCCTCTGGCTCCAACGGGAGCTGCTTTTAACCATCCAGCTTCTGCGGGGGGGGGGGGGGGGGGGGGGGGGGGGGGGGGGTAAGGTACGCTGGGGAAAGCACAGATTCTTTTGATCTGCTTAAGCAAGGTGAAGGGGTTGACCAGGAAAGCACAGGTTCTTTCCATCAGCTTAAGCAAGGGAAGCAAGGTGAAGGGGCCGACAAGCTTACTCCAGTCCAACATACAAACAGCATTCAGTTCAGGGGAAAAAGCCAAACTAGTCAAGGGCACTTGTTGACTAAGTGCTAAGGAGCCCATTTTTGGTTGCCAACACATAGAGTTGTGATGTGTAATTGACAGAGGGAATATCCAGTAAAGAAACTTCCTTTACTTATGGGGTTAGCACCTGTTCCACAACAGTCTTAGAGAGTTGCTTGGGGCAATGAAAGGTTAAGTGATTCACCCAGGGTCACATAGCCAATGTGTCACGTACTGGACTTGAATTCAAAGTGTCCTCATTCCAAGGCTCTCTACCCACTACTATCCCAAAATATATCCACCTTAATGAGAAGGAAAAGAAGGATGAAGAGGACAAAGGTGAGGACAGGAATGAGAAGGAGGTTTTGTATGTAGCTTGAAGCCACTGGCCTTCAAGTTTGACACCTCTGGTATATATAATTGGATTTGTTGAATACAACTCTGGCTGTTTTTCCTCTGGATAGAGCCTATGAGACAGACAAGAACTAAGAGTAAAATCAAATTTGAATTTGAACAATGAAAACAAACAACATTCAAATGAATCCAACAACAGCATCAATGAAGAAGCAATGAACAAATGTCTGAGCCATGGGAATTTTTTTAATAGAAATGGATGTGTTCATGACATTGAATCAGATCAGGTCATTGTCATTAGAAATTACATAATGGCTGTCCTTAAGAAGCCCAGATTTATGGTTTAATGTCAATTATGCAATGAAATGGTAAAAACTGTGCAACATAAACACTGCAGGTAGCAATATTCTCATTCAATTATAAAAAAGTAATTTTATGTACTGGTGCAATAGTCCACTAAATATTAAATAGTATTCTATTTAGTATTCTATAGTATATAGTATATAGTATTCTATAATAGTATTCTATATAGCAGCACAGTGATTTCCTCAGACCACATGAACCACATACTAAAAATCCTGAAAAGGACAAGGTAAGGGTGATAATAATGATAATTTAGGGTTAGGTTATCACCCCCAGAACTACAAAAAGGTTATCCTCAAGTAGCCTAAACTTACTGGTCAATGAATATTCTGCCAGGAAAGAAGCAGTATGGTATAGCAGATAGAGCATTGGATTGGAGTCAGGAGGAGCTGGGTTCCAATCCCACATCAGACACTTAGTAGTTGTGTGATCCTGAGTAATAAGATCTTTTCCAACTCCCAATCTATAATGCTATGAAATGTTAGAAACTGCAACACATTGTGACAGTTTGCATAAATTTAGCATCTACCAAATGCCTGGCAAATATGACCTGGTATCTAAAATTATACATAGTAAGTTCACAACCTTTTATTAACCAATAGATGACAAATCCTTGTTCTTCAAATAGACACCTTAATGTATCCTGAAAATTCAAGGAATAAACTCTACTGGAAGTAGACCATTAACACAATCAAAACTGTTGCCCATAATTGCCTAGACATTCTGTCACATTGACCTGTAAGAAATTTAAGAATGTTTTTAGAAGATATCTCCACACTAAATAGTCATTCTCTCTGAGCTATATAGAAAAGCTTTAAAAATGTAGAGGCACAGCAGAAGAAATCAAAATCTCATGGGAACAGGTTGAAACACATCCCATTGCCATCATCCTGTTACTTGAGTTGTCCCAAAGATGCTTTCAGGGAGCTTACAGAAGCTGAATTTACATCCTAATACTTTTTATTCAATTACAAAAAGCAGTTATTTGATCCACCTTTTGCAACTGTCTGAAGACACTAAATAAAACAAGTAATAGTCAGACAGTGATTTTTCTCCAAGACTGTTCCTATCTGAATGCTATGGAAAAAGATGAAATGAACAATAACTCACATTTGTGTGGTGCTATAAAGTTTGAAAAGCAATTTATTATATATAAAATGTGAAATTATGCCTCTATGCACAGCAATTTTCAATATTTAAATCATCTTAAGTTTCTCCATTTTGCTCTAAGATTTCCCTGCCCTCTTTGTCCTGCCTTCCCAGTCCTCCCAGAGCTGGCAGTTACAGATACTCTGTCAAGATGTCTAAAATCCAAAAATGTCCAGTGGATGAGTCTTTTTGGGAAATGAAGCTATTAAATAATAAAAATTGAGTACAGCATTTCTGAGGCCAGGGCATCTTCAGAGCAAAACATCTTCCTCCACTTCAAAGTCTTCATCTAGCTCATATTAGGTTAAAAATAAACATCAAGCATAGCCTTGAAAGGAAAACTACATAGCAAAGAAGTCGATAGGCTAACTGTGGGTTTGTGCTGAAGGCGAAGGGGAATAAGATTCCCAGGCAATCAGCCTGAGTCCCCCAAGCACTTGGTGAATGTTCATGGGTTGGATGTTGTCGTTTGTCTTTCATTTTCTCAAAGAGGACCAATGACATCATGGGTGATGTCTTGACTTGCTCATAAACTGCATTTAAGGGAGGCAGAGGTGCACAAAGTCCAAAGCCTCACTCTCTCTTCCAGAGAGTCCTTGAAGTCCAGTGGCAAGACAAAAGTCAGGACAACTAGCAATGGCCCAGGATATAGTGGGTGCCCTTGGCGTCTTCAACGTCTGACCAGCTTCAGCCACATTTATTGCTATTGGAACAAATTGACCTCATCTGCCCATTCCACTGGGGAAAGTCTTCACATACTTGGAGTAGATATCTACCTAATTCACCCACATGTTTGAGGCCTGTCAGTTACCCTCAACCTTGTTTAGCTTCTCACCATGATGACTTTACTGTGGTATGGCAGCTGTATGTGCTACAGCTTCTTAGAGCCACAAGTAAGAGTTGGGTGACTGGTTGGACATCAAAGGTGAATAGGCAGTCCTGAAAGAGGCTTGGCAAGCCCTCACACCAGAGGTGCTAGCCCTCACTTAATATCCCATACACCCAATATGAGTTGACTAAATAAAAAAGCAACTCAAATGTTTTCTTTGATTCCAGGTCATAGAACTACCTCCTCCTCCTCCGTTGCCTGGGACTTGCCTCTTAAAATCACTGGCTGCCAAGACATTCAGTTAGTTAACTTTTCCCTATCATCACCACCAAATCCACTATGGGGATTATAGATTCTGGCCTTTCAAGACTGTTCATGGTCAATTAGTCTTCCGCAGCCTCATATATTGGGCAAACCATTTAACCTCTGTAGGCCTCAGTTTATTCATCTGTGAAAGGAAGTATGGGTGTCATCCTAATTTGCCATAATGTAGAGATGGTTCTACATGGGATGGGGATAGGGTAGAAAATAAAAGAACTAAGGAAAGCAGGTAGTATAATTATGGAAGACTTCCTGGAAGAGGTGAATTTTGAGGAAAATTTTGAAGCAACTAAGAGATGACTGAGAAAGTATAGACAAGGAAATTATTAGAATTGGAGCATAGGATTCATTAAAACAGGCCTGTACAACATAAGACCCATGGGCCAATTGCAGCCGGCCAAAGTGGCCCACAGCCTGGATGTTGTACAGGCCTGTTGTACATCCTTTACATTTTTTGTAGGTTGCCCAAAATCCTTTGGTGGGCCATAAGTGACTCACAATGATGTGCATGCCTGATTTAAAATATAATACATTATCTTTTCAAATTCACAGGACAAAATAATATCCGTAGGCCTTTTGGAGGAAAGAAAAGAGAGGGAAAGATTCCAGGATTATACAATGGTCACTGAGTAGCCCCAGAGAGTCCTGATAAATTCCTAAAAGTTCCTAGTAGAACCAAATTCAAGAACCAAGTAAAGATATTTGAGAGAGAGAAGATGGGGTAACGACAATGGGAGATTGCAAGTGGACAGAGAAAATAAAAGAAAAATGATTTTTTTTGCTTAGAATTTGATAATCATTTTAAAAATTGTGTAGAGAGACTTCTGGGCATTGGGCAATGATTTTGATCACAAATGTAACCCCTTCAGTTTGTCTTGCTTTTCTCATTCTGGCTTAGTTTCCAAGTGAATTCTATCCTCCTAGATTCTCAAAGAAAGACACAAGAGGAGATGAACAATGGCAATGAAGCTGAAAGCATGACTTGGTGATCATTCTGAGCATTAACTCAAGCTGATACTCATAGAAATGAAGGGCCTCTGTAAAGGTGCTTCCAGTAAGGTGCTATCACATAATGCTTTGTCTCAGTGAGAGGGAACAGCAAGGTATTAGAGAAAAGAGCTAGATTTGGCCTCACAAGACTCAAATTCAAATTCTAGCTCCTCTTTCTCCTGTGACCTTGATACATTAGCCTGACTGTGGATCACTGCTAATGCCAGAATTGAAAAGTGGTGGAAGTGATTTGCACGAGAGACTTATGAGGCCAGAGATGTTCATTGAATGATATATGGGCAGAATCACATGGAAGTTGGCAACCCCAGCATTCCCTATAACCCTGGAATGGCAGCTCCCTCCATCACAGGCATCCCTACTCCTAGGTTCCTGCATTCCAAGGATTTTGTAATGCTTACTCTTATCCTATGAGCCTGGTAACATACACGGATGCTGTGTCAAGCTTGAACCTAAGCCTAAGTTTAGGCCCCCCTCAAAGGAGGTGTTTTTCTATAGCACAAAGATACTAGAAAATGTTCTCCTGACATTTCCTTTGTTAGAGGTATAGGAGAACAAACCTGTGCCTGTGGGAAATGACTTATCTGTAAGAGATGTCCTTAGGAGCTGAGGGTATTTGACACCCTAGGACTATGGACTCAGGTCTTCCAAGTTAATAGTCGGTTTAATGGACTATTATCCTTCAGTAACCCTATGTAATCGTCTATAAAATTAAGGGCTAGATGATCTTGAAAGTCTCTCCCAGCTTTAAATCTATGACCTTTGAGGCCCCTTTGAACTCTTACTACTAAACTCATTGAAAAGATTCTCTGACAATATAAGCATATATTAAAGCATAGTTAACCTAGAGACCAAAGTCCAGAGAGTAGGAATACCTAATTTACCTTCCCATTATTGAGGTGCTCCATATGAGAGAAATTTCCAGAAAACTGAAGTAAAGCCCATTGCCATAATGTGCTGAAATGGTTCTTATTTTAACCTTTCTTAAGTTAAACCTAAGCTTTCTCAAGTACATTATACATTTCTCTATTCTCTTAAACAGAAGCTAAATAATCCAAACTTTATTTAAATGAATGTGATTTAAACATTTCTTAATGACTCAGGAACATTACGGTATCTCAAAGATGGTAGGAATATTTTTTGGAGGGGGGAAGGCAAGGCAATTGGGGTTAAGTGACTTGCCTAAGGTCACACAGCTAGTAAGTGTATCAAGTGTCTGAGGTTGAATTTGAACTCAGGTCCTCCTGACTCCAGGGTTGATGCTCTATTCACTGCACCACCTGGTTGCCCCATGATGGTAGGAATCTTAAGAAATCATCCATTCCATTACCTACCTGAACGAGATTACCTGACAAGTGGTCAGTCATCCTCTGTTTAAATGCCTTTAGAGAGGCAGAACCCACTACAACTATTTATTAGATTAGGTAACAAAGGAGTAGTTTTCCTCTTTTCTCCTGGGCTATTAGCTGTCACGTTTGCAGTCAAACCCTCTCCCCACCCCCACCCCCTTTTAATTTGTTGTTTCTAATCTGCTTCAAAGCTGAAAAAATCAGATAATCAAAGTTTCTAGAATTGTATTTAAATTAAGAATCAATAAACCTTGAATGAAAGCCTTAGGGCTTTCCCTAGAACGTTGAAATCTAAGGTTTTTAGTGTAATGGTTCCTCTGAGGTTATTTTTGCTTACTTTCAGATTCCCGGCACCGTTCCAGGTAGCTGAGGTTCGAGGAACCTGACCTCCTGCAGAAGTGGGATGTTACTCAATAATGTTCTAGAGAGAGAGAACAAATGTTCTTCCTATGGGATTCCATAGGCACAAAAGACACTGTGATTGTTAGGCACAATAACAAAACATAATCCTGGAGTTAGAAATGAATTTCTCTTTCTTCCACTGAAAAACCTATGAATAGTTTTTTTTCACTTGGTATTGGAATAAATAGATTAAATGTGTTCTGAACCAGCCTCACCTGCCAACACTGTGGTCTCCCCCATACACTTCTCCACATGATAAAATGAGAATAGTGACTGCTTTGAGCCTTCACAGCATTCATCTCAACTTAATCCTCATTGTTGTTAGGAGATAGGAAGCAGGGAGGAGAAGGGAGTTGAGACTCTCTGATCTAACCTGGCCTTTTTTAGTTTCAAATTTCCGGGTGGTAAACTTGTTAACTGAGATGGTACTGGAAGTTGGAGAGACAAGAAGACCACAGGAGATAGAAGTTTCATCAGGTCATCTGACACTCATCTGGCAGACAAGTAATCTGATTCAATGAAGTTCTTTATTTTATCTCCTACCCTATGTCACTCAGCACCCCTGACAGGCTCAAGTTATCCCAGGGCAGGATCTCTACACCCCTCCCCCACACAGCACAGGGACACACCTGCATGTCAGGAAGCCCCCACTGGTGGGTCATGGTAAGCTGAGCTGTGCCTTAAACAGTGACTGTTCCCCTTGGGTGGTGTGTCAGAAGGCCATTCCTATGATGTGTTCTGTTGCCTAGATCTTACCCCTTGCCTCCACCTATGCCCACAGATCTACTGTCGATCCTGGGTCTCACTTGGAAAAGGGATAATTCTTTGGTCCTGACCTAAGTATCCCCATAACAGTCACACAGTTGAGGGCAGAGTTTTGGGGGAGCTGGTTCAAGAATTCACTTAGCCCTTCTCTTTTAGCCAATAGGAGCTTTTTATTTTACACAAAAAAAGCATCATGGGACTCCTTAACAGGAAAGCTAATTAAGACCCAAATATTTTGGGGAGATATGCTCATATAGAGGTTTCAGAAGGATAATATAGTTTTAGAGGTTTTTATGGAGGTTAAAGATTAAAGACAGGACAGGATGAAGGAGACAAAGGGAATTTTTTATGGTTTAAGGATTTAGGGATAGGGCAGAAGGATACAGTTTAAAAATTGAAGGACCTGGGAAACACAGGATAAGGGAGACAAAAGCAATTCTTTTGGTACAGGTTCAAGATAAGGAGTGAAAGGACTTTAGGGCACCTTCAAGTTACAGAATAAGCTACAGGGCTTCACAAAGTACTGGAAAAACAACCTTTAATATTATTTTTAACCCTTAGGGCACTGTTTGTATCCACATCATTTCCCCACTCAACCTCTAGGCAGGAGAACTCTTTTGGAAGAGGAGTCAAGGTCATTGTCTTTGCTCACTTTTCTAGCTGGTCACATCCTGGTCTCATCTCCTATCTCAAGTCCTCTTTGCTCCAACTGCCTTAAGCATTCTTTTCTACCTCATCAACACCACAGAGACTCTGCCATATGTGCCTTTGTCCTGCCCACTTCATATATGTCCCCTGCTCTGTTATTTCCAAAGGTTCAGAGACCTTCCCTACTCACAAACAGTAAGCCCTAAGAAGAATTCTTTCTAGGGTATAGCTCTCTCCTTCCACATTCTCTGCTGCTAACTTTGTTTACTTAGGAAATAATAATAATATATAACAATTAATAATTATAACACTATTAATAATTATAATAATAATATAATAATAACTAGGAAAAATAATATAAGTATTAACATAGTGCTTTAAGTTTTGTAGGACTCTTCACATCTATTATTTTGTTTGATTCTCACTACAACCCTGGTGCTATTATTAAATGCTTTTATACTGAGTGTTTTAAGAGAAAGAAACTAAGGCTGATAGAGGGTAAGTGACTTGCCCAGGTTCACAAAGTATCTGAGGCAGTATTTGAACTCAGGTCTTGCTGAGTTTGAGTCCAGAATTTCATCTTAGCTTCTTAGGTAACAGAAAGAAGATGGCTCTGAATACATGTTGATTGTAGAAAAGACCAAAGATTAACACACATGAGCCTATCCACAACACTCACTTCTACCACAACTATGGCAAAACCCTTCCATCTTTTCATACCACCACTGTCCAGATGCATGTTGCCTTTCAAAAATGTTTCCCTTCCTTTCAGTAATGTTGCCTGAGGTGTTATTATATTAACTTGTTAAGGAAGACTCTGTGGCCCTATGTAAAGAGCACAGGATTGAAAGATCGAGCTCCTGGTTTCAAACAGCAGCTTTGCTCTTTATGTGACTTTGAGCAAGAAAAGGAATCCCTTTCTGGGCCTCAGGGTCTTCATCTGTGAAATAAGGGTAGGAGGAACTAAATTATTTCTAAGGTTCCCAACTCAAGATTCTGCAAGCCTATGAACCCAGCTTTCCCTTCCTTCTTTCAGTGAAGGGCTCAGCTGCTCTACAGTCTTCCTGATGTAGCCAACTATCTAAGACCCTGAGCTCAGGCCCCCACTTCATCATCTTCAAAATGACTGAGCTTTCACCAAAGGATGACTAGGGAGATGGAGTAAAGGTTATAGGTTCCTCAGTCATTTTTAAACTTACTGTTCCCAACTCTAATAAAGCTTAAAAACAAGAAGGGAAGAAAGCCAGTGATGCTTGGCTTTGGGTCTTATAGAGTTATATGGCTTATCATTACCACAAAAGCATCCAAGCCTGAGCACTCCAGCTCAAGGAGTCACAGAAATTCAGAGCTAGAAAACTTTCAAAAGCATTTGGTCTAACCCTCTCATTTTACATGTAGAGAAACCAGGAGAAAGATCAAAGAAACATCTAGCTGTTCTACGTCTCTGAGGTGGGCTGAGAGATAAAACCACCAGCTTTTGCAATCTTCCCCAACCAGCCCAGCCACTGAGATTTTTGTAGAGCAGAGTAGCAAGGACTAGAGGAGATTAAAAGTAACTTCCTCACCATATTTTCATTTAACTATGCCATTTGAGGAAGTGGAACCCCAAGAATTTGAGGAATTCTTACCCCTCCAGGGTTATGTGACAAGAACAAAGGACTAGAATTAGCTGTTGTTTTTCTGTTCTGTTTTGTTTTCTTTCATGGTAAATCAGATGAGAGTTGAACTGAGAGAATAGAGAGGTAGGAGATTAAAATAACAAACAAACATGGCCTTAGCTTGAGCATCTGCTTGCCTCCTGTGCTACAGTTTGACTGAGGGGCAATGGTTCATAGAAATTCGGTAAAAATCTGTTGCCCTTCCTTCCAAGTCACAAGCTTATTCACCACAGCAGGCTAACAGCATGATTAGTGGCAAGTAGCCCAAAAGATTGCATGTCACCTGAAGACTAGAGGTAAGGCACAGTGAAGGGTTGAAAGAGCTTGATGAAAATGCTATAACTTTCCTCCAAAAGAAAATGACTAATTAATCACCATGGCCCAGGGTCTAGACATTTCTAGAAGAGTCAGTTTGAGGCTTAAGAATGATAATACTTGGGAGCCAAGATGGTGGCTGGAAAGCAGGAACTTGCCTAAAGCTCTCTGCCAGGACCATCCAAACACCTATAAAAAATGGCTCTGAACAAATTCTAGAACTGCAGAACCCACAAAAAAGCAGAAGGAAGCAGGGCTCCAGCCCAGGACAGCCCGGATGGTCGTGGGGTAAGGTCTATCACATGGAGCTGGGAGCGGAGCACAGCACAGCCCAGCATGGGCCGTGCCAGGACCAACCAGACTGGGAGCTGGGAAGAACAGGCCCTAGCACCCTGAATCAGTGAGTTGTAGCAGTTACCAGACTTCTCAAACCACAAACACCAAAAACAACAGAGAAGGTTAGTGGGAAAAACTTCTGGGACAGAGTGAAAGGAGTTCGAGGTTTGGCCACTGCCCGGGAGGCAGCGGAGGTGGGGAACCTCTGAGGTGGCTTACAGAACTACAGAACTACAGCTGCAGTTGCTTCTGGCCCCAGGCCCACCTGGTGGGAGGAATTAAGTGGTGGATCAGAGTGGAAGTGAAGAGCCTACTTACATCTGAGTTGCAGTCCAGGTTGGATGTTCTTGGGGGAGTAGCACTGGTGTGGCAGAGCTAGCTGTGTATAAATAGCTCTGAAAACAACAGCGCAGCCCCTCAAGCTTGGGACAAAGTACTCTTTACTCTACAAGCAGTCATACCCTGATGAAAAACTCAAGGGTCAAGTAGTTGACTGGGAACATGGCCAGGCAGTGAAAACGGACTCAGATTCAGACTCAGACTTTGGAATCTTTCTTTGGTGACAAAGAAGACCAAAACATAAAGCCAGAAGAAGTCAACAATGTCAAAGAGCCTACATCAAAAGCCTCCAAGAAAAACATGAGCTGGTCTTGGGCCATGGAAGAGCTCAAAAAGGATTTGGAAAAGCAAGCTAGAGAAGTAGAGGAAAAACTGGGAAGAGAAATAAGAGTGATGTGAGAAAACCATGAAAAACAAGTCAATGGCTTGCTAAAAGAGACATATATATACATTTATACATACATACATACATATATATATGTGTATATATATATATATATATATATATACATATATATATAGACAAAGGGTACAGGGTGAATTGAATATGAAGGGATGATATCTAAAAATATAAAATCAAATTAAGGGATGAGACAGGGGTAAATTATCTCACACAAAAGTGGCAAGAAAAAGCAGTTCTGTAGGAAGAGAAGAGGGGGCAGGTAAGGGGGAATAAGTGAATCTTGCTCTCATCAGATTTGACCTGAGGAGGTAATAATATACACACTCAATTGTGTATCTTAACCCACAGGAAAGAAGGAGGAAGAAGATAAAAAAGGGGGAACGATAGAAGGGAGGGCAGATAGGGGAAGGAGGTAATCAAAAGCAAACACTTTTGAAAAGGGACAGGGTCAAGGGAGAAAATTGAATAAAGGGGGATAGCATAGGAAGGAGCAAAATATAGCTAGTCTTTCACAACATGAGTATTGTGGAAGGGATTTGCATAATGATACACATGTGGCCTGTGTTGAATTGCTTGCCTTCTTAGGCAGGGTGGGTGGGGAGGGAAGAGGGGAGAGAATTTGGAACTTAAAGTTTTAAAAGCAGATGTTCAGAAAAAAAGTTCTGGCATGCAACTAGGAAATAAGATATATAGGCAATGGGGCATACAAACCTCTATCTTGCCCTACAAGGAAGTAAGGGAAAAGGGGATGGGGGGAGTGGGGTGACAGAAGGGAGGGCTGACTGGGGAATGGGGCAATCAGAATACATGCCATCTTGGAGTGGGGGCAGGGTAGAAATGGGGAGAAAATCTGTAATTCAAACTCTTGTGAAAATCAATGCTGAAAACTAATAATATTAAATCAATAAATAAATAATAATGAAAAAAGAATGATAATACTCTCACTATCTTATTGCTATGTTATTTGATTAAATACCTTCACTAGCAAAGCCATTAGTGGGGTTTTTTGAATCATGGTTTATAGAAGATTTTAACCCACAAAGTACCCACTTAGAACCTGAGATGGCTTTCTAGGGGCCCATGGGTGAAGAGAGTGACAAGTTTTACAGGCAAATGAAGAAACAAGGTTAAAAAAAAAAGTTAGTTACCTGACTGCTCCAAAGCATCCAAATACATTAACCTGTAGCCTAGCACCCTTTACTCTATATAGAGACTGTTACTTAGCCTTTTTCTGTATCATGGACTCCTTTGGTACTCTGACAAAGCCTATAGTTCCCTTTTCAGAATAATATTTTTAAATGCATAAAATTAAATATAGGGGACTACAAAGGAAAGCAAAGGTTAAGGAAAAGTATTTTTTCCATCAAAGTTCACAGACCCCTCAAAATCTTCCCAGAGACCCATGTTGAGAACGTCTGCTCTAGTACCTAACTTACTGAAAGACTCAGAGGACTCTTTAGAACAACATTCCTTGGAGGGAAATGATTAACATCATCTTTTGTGGTGCTGCAGATGGGACTCAAGGTAATAAGCTTAAATTACAGCAATCAGGACTCAGGCTAGACAATAAAAAGAACTCTAAATGTAAATCAAAATATATTTGAATGTCTACTTTGGTCTCCTCTAGAGTTTCCTTTGATGGAGTTTTGTTTTTGCTTTTAAGAAAAAAAGGAAACAGCTCTCTTTGATCATGGTTTGGGCATGGGGCATCATTCATTCAATCGATAAGTATTCAACAAGGGCAGATTGGGGGTAGGGGTAATCAGAATACACACTGTCTTGGGGTGGGAGGAGGGGAGAAATGGGGAGAAAATTTGGAACTCAAAATCTTGTGAAGTGAATGCTGAAAACTAAAAAGAAATTAATAAATGCCAAAAGAAATTATGAAATAAAGTAAAATAAATAATTTAAAAAATAAGTTTTCAACAAATGCTTCCTATATACTGGATACTGTGCTGAGAGCAAAGAAAAAAGGAAAAAGAAAAATTCAACCTTGTCCTTCAAGAACTTACATTCTAATGCGAGAGACAAGAGACATACAAGCAATCAACAAGTTTTAGGGGGTATCCCAGGAAAACCTCAGAAAAGACCGAAGGCCTTCAGAGGCTTAAATAAAGAGACATTGAAAGGTGAAGGGGGGCATCTTCAGAGACAAAATAGACTTTGCCTATCCTAGGAAGGGTAGGAAACTTGAAGATTTTATTTGCCTTTGAGGAGTCCAATAAGACAATGAGTGCCTCTAGGGCATAGACTTCATTCATACCTTAGTCTCTAACTATTCCGCTACATAAAATTCCCAGTGGACTATGGGAGGTAAAAATGACTGAACTGAAACTAATTGTTCTAACCTTACCTGGAGTGACTTATGGAGGGAAGGTACCTTTGAGTCAGGAAGAATTTGTCTACAGAACAAGGAAGCATTTTCCTGTCTAGAGAGTACAAACAACCTCAGACCTGGGGTTCTGATGAGTCAAAGGAAAGAAGCTTCTGTTGATCCCAGGGGTCATTGACCTAGTTGGAAGAGCTTTGTAGTACTCAGGCTGAAAAAAAAATACTATCATACTTCAGCTGAAGAATGTAGTACCACATAGCCCAGCCAATTGCTAATGGTAGGCAAAGACTGTAGGTATTCACTATACAGTGGGGCAACTTGTAGGAAACATTATAAAGATCTTCCGGAGAAAGAAAGAACATAGAGGCTTTATAGTTGGAGAGCTGTGAGTTGCCTTGGCCAGGTATATTTCATTATCAGTGTATCATAAGTTTGTGCCCTGTGTTTCTCCCTCCTCGACTCTATATTTGTGGGAAAGTGTTCCTCTGGTTAGCTGAGTTGCTATGCCATTGCATACATGGTTTCACTAAAGAAATTAGTCCACCAGCTGATTGTTAAGAGAAAGAACATTGGTGAGGGCTCATGAGCTAGAACTTAGGAGAATAACCACTGACAGGGTTACCCCAAGAATCCTGGGACACTATTCCTCTAGGGACCAAATGAACTGGTGATGAGCAAGCGACTAGCAGTTGGGGAATGGGAAAGGCATCTTGCAGAATGTTATTTTTGAATTGAATCTCTAAGGAAACTATGGATTCTAAAAGGCAGAGGTGAGGAAGGAGAGCCTTTTAATCCATAGGGTACAACCTGTATAAAGGCATAGAGAAAAGAGACAGAGTGTCATCTGGGAAGAAAAGCAAATAGGCTCATGTGAGTGGAGCACAGAGTGCATAGAAGGGGAGTAATGTATAAGAAGACTAGAAAGATAGGAAGGGACCAGGTTGTAAAGAGCTTTAATGTCATACAGAGGAGTTTCTATTTGATCCTCAAGGTAATAGAGAGTCATTAGAGTTTATAGAATAGGGAGGAAGCATGGTCACCTTGTCAGCAATGCAGAGGATAGATTAGTATGTGGAGAGAGCTGAGACAGGAAGATCAATTTAAAGGCTATTATTGCAAGAGTGCAGGTAAGAAGTGGGGAGAGAGCAAAACTAGGCTGGTGGCTGTGCTAATAGAGAGAAGGGAATGTATCTGAGAAATATCATGGAGAAAGGCAGATCGTGATTTTGGATTACAAATGCATAATAAGCAAGAACGAAAACTCAAGAATGACACCAAAGCTGTGAACCTGAGTAACAAGAAGGGTCATGGTGGCCTTGACAATAATAGGGAAATCTGGAAGGGAAATAATTATGATGTGACAGATACTTAGTTCTATTTCTGACATGGTGATATCTGCCTAAGAATAATTAAACACCTTAGAGCTGATGAGATCACCACCTGGGAAAGTACAGAGTGAAAACAGAACCTAGGACAGAAACTTGGGAGCCACTTATAGTTAGCAGGCATAACATGGATGGAGGTCACCTACAGAGGCCAAGAAGGAGTAAACAGATGGGTAGGAAAAGAACCCAGAGAGATTAGTGTTGTGAATAACCAGAGAGGAGGGAGTTTCTGGCAGGATACGGTATCATATGCTCCAGAGATTTAAAAACAAAAGATAAGGATTGAAAAAATACCATTAAAACTGATGCTGAGTGAAGTGAGCAGAACCAGGAGAACATTGTGCACAGTAACAGCCACAGTGTATGAGGACTGATTTTGATAGACTTAGCTCTTCTCACCAATGCAAAGACCTAAAACAATTCTGAAGGGCGCATGATGGAAAATGCCATCCATATCCAGAGAAAGAACTATGGTGTCTGAATGCAGAGAAGACTATTTTCTTTTTTTGTTTGTTTGTTTTTTCTTTCTTTCTCATGTTCCTCCCATTTGTTATAATTCTTCTATACAACATGACTTGTGAAAATATGCTTAATAGGGATGTGTATGTAAAGTGTATATCAGATAGCAGGTACTCTTGGGGAGGGGGGGATTCAGGGGGGAGGGAGGGGAGAAAATTTAAATTTATTTAAAATTTAAATTTAAAACTTATGGAGATGTTGAAAACTCTGTTCTCTCACACTAAACCCATTCTGACATCTAACCTCACCATTCAAAAGAAATGGTCCTCTCCAAAACTACCAGAGATGTCTAACAAGCAAATCTAATGGTATTTTTCTTTCTTTTAAAAAATTTATTTATTTTTAGTTTTCAACATTTTCTTCTTTTTCCAATCTCTACTCGTTTGATGAACCACTTCATCTCTATACTATCTTCTACTTTCATACCCCTTTTCCCTTATTCACTGCCAAATCCCAATGCTGAATCATTCCTTTCATCTGACTTCTTGCTTCTATTCACATGCTATCAAACAGAGATTGGGGAAGTTACACAATCAGAGACTGGAAAAAGAAGGAAATGTTGAAAACTAAAAATTAATAAATTAACTAATTTTTTAAAAGACAGAAAAAATACCATTAGATTTGCTCATTAGACATGTCTAGTAATTTTGGAGAAGACCATTTCTTTTGAATGGTGAGGTTAGATGTGAAAGTGGGTTTACTGTGAGAGGAGAGATGGAGGCACTGACTGCAGGTGGATTTTTCAAGGAGTTAAGCTGAGAAGAGAAGAAAAATAAGATGCTAGCTAACTGGTGGGCATAGTTTGATCTAGTGAGGGTTTTTTAAGGATGTCAGAGACTTTGTTGTGTTTGTAGACAGAAGGGAAGGAACTAATAGATAGAGATTGGAGATTAGAGACAGAGTGGGACACCAATGGGGGCAAATGGCTGGGGAAGACAAGAAAGGATCAGATTAAGGATATAGGCAGAGATGTGGGCCTTTCCAAGGATAAGGACCACCTCTGTGTAAGAGATTGCAGTGAAGGAGGAGATATTGGGGTGATACTGAAGGGATGTGAGATGAAAAGAAGGGAGGAAGAGGGAGCTTTAAGTGAATGGCCTTGATTTTTTCAGTTAAGTATGATGCCCTCACTGAGATGGTTTGGAACAGTTGCCATGGGCAGTTGGGGGTTGATTAAGGAGAAGTAAAAAGCCAGCTGCAGTAAGGGGCCTGTCAAAGTTAGGTAACATAAATTTGTAGTAAACATAGTCAGCATGGTTTTGTAAATTCTCCGATCTCTGTTCGGTAGCATGTGAATAGAAGCAAGAAGGCAGATAAAAGAAATGATTCAGCATTAGGATTTGGCAGTGAATAAGGGGAAAGGGGTATAAGAATAGAAGATAGCATAGAGATGAGCTGGTTCATCAAAATGGTAGAGACTGGAAAAAGAAGGAAATGTAGTCATAGTAGGAGTGATGATCCAAGAGGTTGTTAAAGGATGAAAGGATTGAAGGTCACAATGAGGATGAAAAACAAGGTGAAATTTTACTTTGTCACAAGAGACCTCTTATGAAGTGGGAGAGATAGAAGAGGAGAGGGAGGTAGAGGGAGGAAGGAAGGAAGGAGGAAAGAAAAAGGAGGAAGGAAGGAAGTAAAAAAGGAAGGAAGGATGGAAGGAAGGAAAATGAAGGAAAGAAGGATGGAAGGAAGGAAGGGAGGGAAAAAGGAAGGAAGAAAAGAAAGAAGGAAGGGAGGAAGAAAAGAAAGAAGGAAGGGAGGAAGGAAGGAAGGAGGAAAAAATAAAGAAGTTAGGGCTGTAACGTATAGGGAGAGATGGAATGATAAAAGATTATTATGAGATAAAGGAGTTTCAGAGTTCTCACACATAGGAGTAGAACATTTGTGGGTGGTGGGCAAGATCCAGGGTATGACCATCCTTGTGTATAGTTGAGGTAGAATGAAGTCACGGGAGTTGAGCAGATTAAGGAAACATGACCATGTATGTAGAAGTCTTCTAGTATGAGGTCTGAAGCTATGTTGGAGAGACAGACTATGAGGCAGTCATTGAACTCATTGACAAAGGAGGGAGAATGTTAGAGAGGAGTTGAAAGATGATGTAATGGTAATAGATGTGGATATACTAATCCTCAAAGCAGGAGAAGTTGCTGTAATAGAAAGAAAGTCTGGTATTGGCAATGAGGAGATGGATATAGAAATGGAAATGGGTATGTATTAGATGACCTTTGGAGGTGCCTTCTAACTCTATAATTTAATTATTTAGCTATCAGTCTTCATAGGATAAGGATGTAGAAATTATTTTACATTGATGAGTATATCTACTTTTTTAAGTCAATGACTTCAGGAAGCAGATTGATAGAACATTTATTAAGCCTTTAAGTTCTGAGGAAACAAATAAAAGCATTCTGGACAGTCCCTGGCCTCAGGAACTTACTTTCTAATAGGGAAGACAAGACAAAAAGGAGAGTGAGGAAGGATCAGATGAGAGGAGGATATGCCTGCAAGTGCAGTGGGGGCCTGGAGCCCAACAAGATATAGCCAAAGCTGGACTATTAAAGCCCAGGGAGTTTTTACATGTAGAGTACCATTTTCTGGTGATATCTGGTAGAGAGTTGAGATGATGGCCAGAGTGGGAATGGCTTGGCTGCAAATGTATAGGGAGGGAGAAAGGGAGATTCATTTCCCCCAGCATTATGCAGCAAATGAAATGACCCAATTCTCCAGACTCCCAAATCAAATGCACCCTCCATCAACCACTAATGCCCCCTTTCTTACAGTAATAGCTACTAACTTGCAACATCTCTGGTCTGAAAGTCAAGTGCTTGGGAACATGGACAGAAAGGACATAAAAAGACAAATTAACCTGGGAGCCATAAAATCCTTGTTATTAAACTAATAATCAAAGCAAATGTAGCAGAAATCATTTGAAGAGGGAGAGTCTCCCCTCCCATCAATGTAAATTGGTTCCCAGGCTGTAAATGTTCCATCTGGCTCAGTGATTATGTGGCAGGGAGTCTCTGCAGGCACAAGGATGGATGATAGCCAAAGTGGCCTGAATTGACTGAACCCCAGAGTCCCAGCTTCACTGGCGTCAGATATGGAGAGACAGGACGAGCAGAGATTGAGGGAGAAAGGTGAGGAGGGTGGAAGAGCCAATTTCATGGGGAAAAAACTGGACCCTCAGCAAAATAAGAGGCCATTTTCATGACATACTCTTGGCATGAACTCTGAACAATCACTCCTGTCCTGGGCTCTGGCCCTCCCAGCTTTCCCTCTTCCCTTTTCCACAAACAGATCTGGGAACAGTGACCATATCCATCCTACCTTTCCTAGAAGGGATTAGATTAAACTCTCCTTTATATGTAAGCTTCCCAAGGCCAAAGATTATCCAGAATGCTTTTATTTGTATCCCCAGAATTTAAGGGCTTAATAAATGCTCTATCTAGCCTTCCTAAAGTTATTAACTTCACAAAATAGTGGATAAAAACACTCACCAACATAAAATAATTTCTATATCCTTCTTCTCTAAAGGCTGCTACCTAAATTAAATTATAGTTAGAAGGCACCTCCAAAGGTCATTTAATACACAGTTGCTCTTCAATTAGTTGCCCTTCTCCACTCTCCATCTCTGTCACATGCCTGACCATGATGTCTTTCCCCTGCTTGTCTTGTCTTCCTTCATTGGAATGCAAGTTTCTTTTTTTAAAACTTTTTGTTTTATTTTTTCTTAATTACATGTAAAAACAATTTTAACATTCTTGAGAATTTTGAGTTCCAAATTCCCTCCCCTCCCAACTCCTTGAGAAGGCAAGCATTTTGATAGATTATACATATGTAGTCACATGAAACATATTTCCATATTAGTCATGTTGCAAAAGAGAACCCCCCTCCAAAAAAAAGGACATGGGGGAGAATAGGAAAAGCAAAGAAAGTTTAAAAAGTATGCTTCAATCTGCATTTAGACTCCAGCAGTTATTTCTCTGGAGGTGGATAGCATTTTTAATCATAAGTCCTTCGGAATTGTCTTAGATCCTTGTATCGCTGAGACTAGCTAAGTCAATCACAGGTGATCATCATACAATATTGCTATTACTGTGTAAAATGATCTTCTGGCTCTGCTCACTTCACTTTGTATCAGTTCATATAGGTCTTTTCAGGTTTTTCTGAGGGCATCCTGCTCATCATTTGTATAGCACAATAGTATTTCATCACAATCATATGAAGGGCATCCCCTTCAATTTCCAACTCTTTGCCACCACAAAAGACCTGTTATAAATATTTTTGTACATATAGGACCTTTTCCTTTTCCTTTGGTCTCTTTGGGATACAGAGCTAGTGAGTAGTATTGCAGGGTCAAAGGATCTCCACAGTTTGTTGGATCATTTTACAACTTCACCAATGGTGCGTTAATGTCCCTATTTTTCCACATCCCCTCCAACATTTGTTGTTTTCCTTTTCTGTCATATTAGCTGATCTGACAGGAGTGAGGTGGCACCTGAGAATTGTTTTAATTTGAATTTCTCTAATCAATAGTGATTAGAATGCAGGTTTCTTGAGGAGGCTAGGGACTACCTTGTTTTTTGTGTCTGTATCCTTAGCACTTAACACAGTGCTTAATACATAGTAAGTACTCAATAAATATCCTCTCTCAATCTTTTTTGTGCACTCTCATAGTGGACCCAAGATTAGAATCCAGGTCTTCAAATGCCCAGTGTAACACAAATTGTCTTCAATCTGATCAATGACGTATCAATGGGAGAGAATGGTTTAGTGGAAAGGTCACAAGTCTGGAGATCAAGATCTAATTTCAGCTTTAACAGTAACTATCTGTGTAGTGTTTAGCACATCTCTTTTTTGCAGCTTAGTCAATTCTTGAGTCTATCGAAGGAAATAATCATACCTGAGCTACTTAAAATTGGGGATATAGAAGGTGAGGTATGGGAGGCTGATGAAATAATAGATTGGAAAGCACTTTGAAAAGCTGAAAACATTATTCATATGGGAGGGATTACTATTTAGAGGTTATAAAAGAAGTTAGAATCAAAGAAACTAACTGAATGAAAATCCTTATGCTTTGTGTCTGAGGTCAATACATTCCATGGAGGGAGAAGAATATGAGTCCCAAGTCCACTGAGGGAAGAATTTTCACTAGTCAACCTATGGAAGCTTCAGCCCAGAGAAAGCCAGGTTTTCATGTCTTCTGTACCTAGAGGGAGCCACCATACTCCTCTGGATTTCCCATCTTCCTTCAACACCCCAGAAACCAGAACTGATTAAACAGAGAGCAGGGAAAAGGTAAATTCCTGATTTGCCCAAAGGCACCTACAGGCATGGTCACACCTCCAGAGTTTTCTCAGCATTAAAGTAAGAGGCATGCAGAGATTTATTTTTCTTGTTCAAACCAAAGGCTGTCTCAAACTTTTTTCTCCCTGCAAGTAATTGTTGACCTCCTTATTTATGGTTGGAAATATGGGCTTTGGCCTACAAGTCACAATCAATCTAGCAAAGATCAAGATCCTCATCTGTCCTCTATATCCCTTGACTAAGCCCGCTTCCCACTCTGAGCATAGAGCATGCCACACTCTCTTCCATCTGCCAATTAATCAACAAGCATTTACTAAACACTTGCTTTGTGCCAGGCATTGTGCTGAACACAAAGAAATGCTTCTTGACTGGTCTACAAGATACAGACTAAGTGAAAGGAAGTCTTGAAGGAGAAATCTTTAGCAACTGTAGTGATCAGGAAGGTGTCCTTTAGAAGGCAGCATTTGAGTTTTGAATTTTGAAGGTATTCTAAGAGGTATAAGCGAAAAAGGAAAGCATTCCAGGCAGGGGAAGAGCCGATGCAAAGATATAGAAGATGGAAAGTATAGAAGATGCAAAGGTATGGAAATGGGAATATAGATGAATCACAGAATTCACAGAAGTCAAATAAAGTATTGGTGCATCTAGGTGGTGCAGTGGATAGAGTACAGGGCCTAGAGCCAGGAAAACTCATCTCTCTGAGTTCAAATCTGGACTCGGACACTTACTAGCTGTGTGACCATGGATTCATTCACCTCAATAAATGTTTATTAAGCTTATTAAGTGTCTACTCCCAGTTGATCCATAAACATTTATTAAATGCCTACTATGTGCCAGGCACCATGCTAAAATGCTGGGAATAAAAAAAAAGGTAAAAAGACATCGAGGACAGGTAGGTGGCACAGTGTATAGAGCGCTGGGCCTGAAGTCAAGAAGACTCATCTTCCTGAGTTCAAATATGGCCTCACACACTTACTAGCTGCTTGACCCTGGGCAAGTCACTTAACCTCATTTGCCTCAGTTCCCTCATCTGTAAAATGAGCTGGACAAGGAAATGGCAAACCACTCCAGTACCTTTGCCAAGAAAACTTCAAATGGGGTCATGAAGAGTCAGACATGACTGAAAAATGACTGAATGATAACAAAGTGTATGGTGTATGAAGACTGGAAAGGTAGGAAAGAGTCAGGTTGTAAAGAGCTTTGGATGCCCAAAAACTTGATGAGATGGCAGCATCTAGGTTGTAGCTGCATAGGGCCTAGAACAGGACCTTGTATTTACTGAAATGCTACATGGATCTATCATTTTGTCACTGTGTCGCCATCTTTTTAACACCATAGTCTTCCAATGTTATTTTATGAACATGCATTTTACAATACTATAACCCCTGAAGAATTGAATATAAGGAGATGCTAAAAAGGACAATGGAGAGGGCAAGGTGGTCATGAATGGGCTGCAACTCATCACATTTGAGAAATTGTACAAGAGAAATGGTGTGAAGGATCTCATAAAAATATATGATCAAAATGGAAGATGGGCTGATCACGTAATGCAAGCTAAGGCTAGATAACCAATGGATGTCTGATGGTATTTTCTGGATGTCAAGACACTGTGAGCATGGACCCCAGAATGTTGTGTGGATCTCCTCTGGCAAACTCATGGGAAGACATGGAGGAGAATGGCACAGGAAGGGCAGTAACCTGCATCACTTGTGGGAATTCCCACATCGGTGAGATCACTGACCCACTGGTATAGTCCCTCCACCAGTGAAGATCGATCACATGCCCCTTTCCCTTAATGAATCATCTTTGAAAGTCTTTGTGACTAAAAATATATTGTAATCATTCAATCAATCAGTCATCAAGCATTTATTAAGTGCTTCCTTCATGCCAGGCACTATGGTAAACTCTGGGCATTCAAAGAAAGTTCCTGTAGTCAACTTGGTCATGAGCCTCTCTTAACTTGGTTTCTCTAGTCTTTAAGCCACAGAGTTATAGTCCAATGCCCAGGTCCCATTTGGAGTCTCTCTAGATACTTAGGACCTTCTCAAGCTTCAGCTCTTTCAGCATGGCCTTCTGGGGCCCAGAGTCACCTGTTCACCATTATGAGACATCAAAGTCACATTAGTGAAGGCCTGATATTTAATAGGCCTCAAGTAAATGATTATTGTATTTGCTGGAGTGAAACAATCAATGTCAACCTCAAATAATTGTCACCACTTTGGCATCCTTGACTTCTCTATCTAGGACAAAATCCTATTGCTACTTCCTCCAGAATATGACTTTCTTATCTCCCTTCTTTCAGCTAAGCTTTTTTTACCTTTTGGTGGACAAAATAGTGCTGTAAATTTTTTCTCTCATGGAGACATCCACAAAGCAATATAGCAGTGTTTGTACTGCTGAGAGATGGTCACTACTGACTGACCCATCTAGGAAACCAAATGGAACTTTTTTTTTAGCAAAAGAGGTCAGGCACAAAGGGGTCAGCTAAGTTGATTCACTCTGAGGGAGTGGTTAGTATCTTGAAGCTAATTTTCCTAAGGTGCAAAGTGAAAGCCTGTCCAGCTTGACCCAATTAGAATAAAATTAAAGGTTTTGCTCTGTTTGCCTTCTAAATGTTTCAGCCCTTTCGCTCTTTACCATGTTTATGCTGATAAAGCAAGGATTTAGGATCATAAATCTAGATCTGAAAAGGACTTCAATGGCCATCTAATCCAATTCCTCATTTTACAATTGAGGAAACTGAGGCCCATAAGTTTAAATGACACTTCCACAGATAATTACGATCGGAGGTAGGATCTAACTCCAGAGTTAGGGCTCTTTCCACTATAATAAAAGTGAGGGGAATGCAAGAAATCAGGGTAGTTTGTGAATAATTTCAGTTGGAGAAGTTGGGAGTAGAATCCTTTGTCCCAGCATTTTAAGGGGGAAAGGGAAAAGGTAATGGGATGATTTAGAGACTTTCTGAAAAAAAAATGAAATCAAAGCCCATCTTATGCAACTTTTCAAGTCCTGATCAAGTTCTGAGTTACTTGCCCAGAATCATACAAACAATAAACTGAAGGATGCCCAAGGAAGTGCCTGTGTTTGCTCTTTCAGCACAAATCCCACTCTACTGCTTTGAACCCCATGGGTCTCTTTATAGAGGCTGGTGCTTAACAGCACAACAGCTCCTAACCTCTGGGTCCTACATCCCAGCTCCCAGCTCCATTAATCCCCAGGGTTTGGCTTTAAACCCAAAGAACAGTACTCTCTCCATTTCCCTATGACTTTTACTCAGGGTTTTCACCCTAATCATAGCCCTGAGTTTTTCTCCACTTGTTCTTTCCCCCTCACTAATCTCTTCCTCCTTTAAGTTATTAGAGTCAGAAAACAGAATCAAGTGTATTAATTAGGGCACTTTCTCAGTCATCCCAAGGCAATTCCTTAAACCCCTAAATTAAGTTCTGCAGTTACTTAAAATGAATGAGTGTACAGTGGGGAAATTCTACATTCTAATTTTGAAGAATTTAGTGTGTTCTTTTTTTGACAAAAACTATTCATTAAATATAGCTTATCACTCCCCATGTGGAGGTTAATGGAACCCAGCAACGAAGGACTACATAGAGTGCTAGAGGCCTAGAAGCCCTGGTGATCAATCCAGAGGCTTCATAAAACCTTTTCAAGGAACAAAATGCTCTAGTTTTAAACACACACTTAAACTGGCCAAAGGACTTTTCCCAGGCAAACATTACCTTCTGGCAAAGCACCCTAATAAAAAGGAAATGGTCTCTTCTCATGAAAAAAAAATCTGTCTGCAAAAAGCCCCCTAGACACCCATCCATGATGTTGTGAAGTGAGGGGATTTCTACTCAATAGAGTTCTAAATTTATGTGGCAGAGAGCAAACAGACTTATAGATTCATAGACTTGGTTAGAAAGGGCCTTCGAGGCAATTCAGTCCAACCCCCACATTTTACAGATGAAGAAAATGAATGACACTCTTAACACTGTACCACATTGTATCCTTACCATCACCAAAGGTCTCCCAAAGAAAGGTTAGAGAAAAGAGGCATCAATGGCTTTGGAATCAGAAGACCTGGGTTCAAATCTTGCCTATGTCATGTACTGCCTCTATGGCTCTGAGTATTCCCTTAACCTCTCAGTGACCATAAGCAATTCCCTAAGATTATAAATTGCAGACTAGGTATGGACCTGAAATAATAGGAGGAATTTTCTTCCCTGGAGTTGCCTAGACCAATGAAATCAAAAGTCTAGTCCAAGAAAAACCAAACCCCCCCCCCAAAATTGTTTCTATGGAAACTCATACCCCTCATAGCTATATTTAATGGATAGCTTTTGTCAAAAAGGAATGTCACATTTTCAAATAATTAACTAGATTACCAGGTCTAAAGTTGGAATGAACCTTCTAGATCATCTAGTCTAACACCCTAATTTTCTAGGTAAGTAAAGTGAGACTCAAAGAGGTTGAGTAACTTACTCAAGGTAAGTTAATTACACATAGCTTGCCCAGTAGAAGAGCTAAGATTTAAACCGAGACCCTCCGACTCCAAATCTAGCACTGTTTCTGCTGTACTATGCCGGATTTCAGGTATAGCTTTCTTTATATTCAACAGCCTAACCAGGACCATGCAACTGGGGTGGGGAAAGTCTGTTTTCCACCTGTAAGACATTAAAAATGAGATGGGTGTAGAACTGAATGTGAACACCTGTGAAAAGCTTAGTGCTGCTTAGAAAATAGACGTCCTGCAGAGTTTACCATTATGGTGACACAGATAATATTTGTCTATTTTCTTCCCCAACAGGTATCCATAAGTATTTATTTCCGGATTGCCTTTCAGTGTGTTCTACACTTAAGAAAACACACACAGACCTATATCAAGCATTAAAAGATTTTTGGCAGTCAAGATTGGTGATGAAAAATAAAACACATACTAGTTGCATCAATCAGCATTTCTCAAGTTTCCCCTCCTTCTGGGAGGATAATTTAAAGGAGGGATTTTTGCACCTGGTCCCAAAACTGGGGTGACCAGGGTTCTGTTGTCCTCTCATGCGGGGTGCCTGGCAGACGGCATGTTCTCTGGCAGTTATATTTCAGAAAATAAACCAAGATAAATGATGCCTGTACTTGGCAAGTTCTAAAATAGAAGAACTGAGTTAAAGCCTGAGAGCTGGAAGGGACCTTAGAGATCACCCAGTCCAGCCTTTTTTTAAACAGAGAGCTTAGTCACTTGTCCGAGGTCACACAGCTGGTTTGCAGCAGGTCCTCCCCTTCTACCCCCACTTTCTGTTTTTTGCTATAGTACTTCCCATTAGCAGAATTCCTATTGAATAGGTCTCAAAATCCAACATGACTCTTTAAGTAATTTATTCCCTGGAAGTAATTCGGACACATTTGGAGGTTAAGTTCACCCTTTTTTGTTCCAATATGCTCAGTGCAAACTTCCTGGCTCTAATGCTTGCCAAATACCACTTGCTTGGGCCATATGTTTACACTCACTTGAATTGATCACCTGTGAGCCAATTGCCAAGGAGCATATCAGAGAGCTGGATAGTCAATGTAATTTAGTCATTAAAACAGATACATTTTAAACAGTTGTTTTAGTCATTGTAAGAACAGAATCAAATTTATCTTTTCTCAGTCTGGGCTACTTCTTGACACTGAGTCAGCCATTACGGTTGTTGGAAGCAACTAAGTTTCTAAGAGGAGAATCTTTATTGAGTGCCAACTATGTACCTAAAATCCTAACAAGTTTTGTGAAAGATACAAAAAACCCTCTGATTTCATCCCTGACCTCAAGGAATTTTTAGACTAGATAGGAATATGTCAGATTTACTCTTGGAAAGAGTTGTAATGGTCATCTAATCCAGCCCCATCATTTTTACAGATATGAAGACTGACCTACAAGGAACTTTAGCCCAATGCTCTTTCTTTAAAATTGAGGAAGCTGGGAAGCAGAGAAGTGAACTTGTCTCATATCACTCAGACACCTTATACAACTCTCTCCTCCTTCACCCATCTTCTCTAGCAAATTGCCCCCACCATCCTCATTCTTTCACTAATCTTCTATCTTTCTCTGTCTGCTGGCTGTTACTTCCACACACATACCCATGTCTCTCTCATCCTTAAAAAAATGTTCCCTTGATCCATCCATCCCTCTTAGCTATCACCCTACATCTCTTCTCCCTTTTGTAGCTAAACTCCTAGAGAAAGCTATCCACAATGGATGCCTCCACCCCCTTTCCTCTCACTCTCTTTAACGCTTTGTAGTCTGGTTTTCAGCTTTATCATTTATTTGAAACTGCTTTCTCTGAAGTTATCCATAATCTCTTAATCACCAAATCCAGTGGCTTTTTCTCAGTCCTCATCCTTCGTAACTTCTCTGCAGGCTTTGACATTAGGGATCCCCCTCTTCTCTCTGGGATTTTGTGGCATTGCTCTTTCCTGATGCTTCTCTTACCTGACCGCTTCTCCTCAGTCTCCTTTGCTTGATCTTCAACCAGATCACTCCTGATAAAATTGGGTGTCCCCCAAGGTTCTGTAATGGGGCCTCATCTCTTCTCTCTGTATAATATCTCACTTGGTGATTTTCTCAGGTCCCATGTATTCGACCACCTGCATATGCTTCTCAGATCTATTTATCCAGTCCTAGCTTCTCTCCTGACTTCCAGTCTCAAGCCTCCAACTGATTAGGGGATTCCAGGAGGAAATTCTTTTCATGAATATCAGCAAATTCTTTGCAACTCTTAGTCTCAGTGGGTTACTTGTGTCATCGAGAGGTTAAGTCATTTGACTAGGGTCCCACAGCAGATCAGAAGAACCCAGGACTCCCTGATTCTATGACCAGCTATTCCTCCGTGCTTCCTCTCCTCCCCCTTTCACAGAGAAGAAAAGCAGAACCAAAGAAGGCGCATCTTTTACATTATGCTAATAATTCAATGCACTGCTAGGAGTCTGCCATGAACCCAGCCCTATACACTAAGGCCTATTAAAGAGATGGTATTCCCTACATAGAAATAGATATCAGAGTCTGGCTCTTTTAAGTAAGTGGCTTTTATGCCGATCATGAAAAGAACAGGAATAGACCCTTCGGGCCATCCATATACTATCTTTTAATGTGCATACATAACTCAATACCACGGGACCCTCACACCTGCCATTGCCCTTTAACTGTCTCCATCTGTTGTTCAACATGCCAGACTGAATTGTTGGACTTAGTCTAGAAAGGTCCTGGTGACAATCTGAGGCAACTTTTGAAAACTCTTGGCACTAAATCCCAGTGTCTAACCTGAAAAAGACCATGGTGTTTTGGATGCTTCCAGCTCATTTTCCCAATCTCCCCCTATGGTTCCCACATAAGGAGAGAGTTTACAACCCCAGATGTTCATCAGCTGCCTAAACTTAGGGCCATTTGTGAAAAAATCATTGCATTATCTTCCTTTCCCCGTGGACAAGGCAGCCTTTGCAAGCCACATGCTCATCATAATTTTCTTCTTGTTCGTTTTTCTTCTGCTCTCTGCTGCTCTCCTTTCCTCCTTTTCTGACCTTCCCTTCTTTCTCTTTCACATTTCTAAAAATTCAGATTCCTTTCTGTCCTATGCTTTTATGACTCTCCATTTATATATAAGTTCTGTATGGCTTTACATTGAGAGCCGCTCCCCTTCCTGGGACAAAATGCCACAGCCCACTCATGTGATTAATCTGAGTTCAGGCCTTCCTAATAATGTAGCCAAACTCAAGGTGTCTGGTACAATGGATTAGCTCCATCCCTGCCCCACCACATTCCCCACAAAAGAACTGATGAAGCTATCAGGACAGGCTTGAAAAAAAAAGTGACCTACTGGGTACACACAACATGCAGCTTCAAAGACATTTAGAAATATGTACTTGCTGAAGAAAAAAACAAGAGTTTTATAGGGGCACTGCTGGGAGCCAGAGAAGGCAAATGCAGAAGAGAATCTGTCTTTGAATTGGACCCTTTGAAAGATCTGTGAATTCTCAGTCCAGCTTCTAAGGAGCTTAAGCTAGGCTGTGAGCCAACCAGCCATTTTGATAACATTTACAAACATATCTTCAAAAAATGATAATAATAATAAAACACCCACACAAATTCAATATATGTTTAATAGAGAGAGGAAGATTTGAGGGAGGGAGAATGAAGTCAGACCACAGGGGCATCTCCCAAGTGATTTCTAGCTTCGAGTGTGAGGCTTGATTGATGGTTGTGGAACTTAAAGCTGAAAAGGCCCATAAAAATGTCAGTTTGTTGACATCGTCCAATAGTATGGGAAGTGTAAGTTTGGGTCTGACACTGACCCTGTCTCTCACTGAGGAGGGTTACGATAGCCAGGGGCACATCTCTCTATTGTTTGAATAGAGGAGGCCTGTGTTGTTTGCTTTTCTCTCTACTTGATTTTCTTCAAAAATAGAATCTTATGAAAAATGTATTAGCCACTCTGACCCTTCCTGGGCACGCTGACTCACAAAAACTTACAGGGCAAGTAGTTTTGGCAACTTTTCTAATAGCCCTCACTCATATCCTCACCTCTCACTTTGTCTCTCTTCAAAGAGAGTACTGAATGAAGTCATCACGCTGTATCAGCTAAGTAGCCAGGAAGTAATTCAGTACAGTAGAAATTTCATTGGATTTGAACTCAATGGAATCTGAAATCAAGAATATGTTCAAATCCTGGTTCTGTCACTGCCTGTATGCTAAGAGTAACGATTGTGGTATTTGTATCCCAGTGCCGAATAGTGCCTGGCACATAGTAGGCACTAATAAATGCTTAATGATGATGATGATGATGATAATGACACTTAACCTCCCTGAACCCCATTTTCTTCAACTGTAAAACTAGAAGATTGACCTCAATCATCTCTGAGGTCCCTTCTAATTCTTGATCTCTGACCCTATGACTTTTGTTACATGAAGTATACTCTTCCCATTCCAACTATTCCATTATGAGAAACTGACCTCCCTTTCTTATTTTTTGCTTTAAATAACTTACCTGTTCTAAAACACTTGCTACAAGGCATCTCATACTGAAGAGATGTTTTAAAGTCTTGGCCTCTGAATATAAATAAATGACATGGATCACTTAATGTGTAGCAAAGGTTTCAGAGCAACAGTCCAGTGTTTCTGGAAGATGATATGTACCCCTCTTTCACATTCAGGGTGGCCTTTCCTAGTTCATGCTTACCCAGCTCAATTAGCTCCTCTCAGATTTGTTTATAAGCTATCTAGTGCCATCTCCTGGCAATTTTTTACCATGACAAACAGGATGAAATTTTCCCGATGCTCAATTCACTAAGGCTGTACCAAATATGAGTCCAGTGAATTTGAGAAAAGAAGCAATACTTCATATAAAACTGCCTTTCCCACAAACATGTAATACATATCCAAGCCTGAAAATTATCTTTTTTTAGTTATCAGAATATGTCCAGGAAATAGACCTATGTTAAAGCTCCATGATTTCAAGTAAACTTTTTATGAATGTGGGTAAACATGAAGACCATGCCAATTTTGGGGGTGATAACGATCTGTTTAATTCACTCGAAACAAAGTAGAACTTTAGTTTTTAAGTTTCAAGATCATCTTCCTATAACTCCAGATGCCAAAGTTCTATTTGTTTAAGATTCTATAGATATTCCATATCCTTTGCATTTTTCCAAGGGACCATAAGGGAGTAGAAATGACCAGAAATGCTAGAAACTCTTTTAATATGACATTTTTGGTCTCTTACACAGAGGTCCTTCAAACATCTTTGGTGAGTCACTCATTTGCCATGGCTGCCATACTTTCAGTTGCTTTAATTTCCAGTTGCTTTAATTTAGAAAGGATTTTTATCCTTTCTACTTCAGGGGAGCTTTGTTTCCACAAGGTAATGTAGTTCCAAAAAGAGAGCCAGAGATTGGGAGTCAGAAGAAATGGTATGAAGTTCCCAACTCGATTGCAAAATCACCCTATCTCTTTTGGTCCATTTCTTCATCCACAAAATAGAGAGGCTGGACTACATCGAAAGCCAATGCTGAGTAATGCTACTGACTAATCATGATCCCAGAGAGGAGAAGTGGTAGAACTCCCATACATGTAGTAAGGAATGGGGGGGGGGGGGGGCAGGGTGACTTTAAAAGTAAAACGGTTTATATCCTTTTATATCCTTTGCCTTTAGGTTTCATGTGACTTTTTCTCTGTTATAATGAAAGATTCATTTGGTAAGGGAAAGGGAAGTTGTATTTCTAGGAATTACTTTAATATAAGAACTGATGACATAAACAAAGTTTTTTTTTTTTTTAACGAAGAAGTTGAACAAGATGATCTTTAACATTTCCTTCAGGCAGAACCCACAAAAGAGCAGAGGGAAGCAGGGATCCAGCCCAGGACAGTCTGGATGGTTGCTGGATGAGGTCTATCATACACAGAGCTGGGAACAGAGCAGAGCAGAGGCCAACATGGGCGGCGGTAGGACCAACCAGACCAGGAGCCGGGCAGAACAGGCCCTAGCACCCTAAATCAGTGAGCTGTGGCAGTTACCAGACTTCTTAACCCACAAACACCAAAGACAACAGCAACGGTTAGTGGGAAAAGCTGCGGGGGACAGGGTGAAAAGAGTTCCCGGTTCAGCCACCGCCCTAGGGGCAGTGGGGTGATGCAGCTACAGAACTACAGCTGCAGTTGCTTCTGGCCCCAGGCCCACCTGGTGGGAGGAATTAAGTGGCAGATCAGAGCAGAAATGCAGAGCCTGCTGAAGATCTGAGTCAAGTCCAGGCTGTTGGTTCTTGGGGAAGGAGGAGTGCTGGTGTGGCAGAGCTGGCTGTATAGAAATAGCTCTGAAATCAACAGCGCATTCCCTCAAGCTTGGAACAAAGTACTCTTTACTCTACAAGCAGTCATACCTCGACAAAAAACTCAAGGGTCAAGTAGGTTTTCTGGCAACATGACCAGGCAGTGAAAATGCACTCAGATTCAGTCTCAGATTTTGGAATCTTTCTTTGGTGACAAAGAAGACCAAAACGTACAGCCAGAAGAAGTCAACAAAGTGAAAGAACCTACATCAAAAGCCTCCAAGAAAAACATGAACTGGTCCCAGGCCATGGAAGAGCTCAAAAAGGATTTGGAAAAGCAAGTTAGAGAAGTAGAGGAAAAATTGGGAAGAGAAATGAGAATGATGCAAGAAAACCATGAAAAACAAGTCAATGACTTCCTAAAGGAGACCCCAAAAAATACTGAAAAAAATATTGAAGAAAACAACACCTTAAAAAAACAGACTAACTCAAATGTCAAAAGAGCTCCAAAAAGCCAATGAGGAGAAGAAATGCCTTGAAAGGCAGAATTACCCAAATAGAAAAGGAGGTCCAAAAGACCACTGAAGAAAATACTACCTTAAAAATTAGATTGGAGCAAGTGGAAGCTAGTGACTTTATGAGAAATCAAGATATTATAAAACAGAACCAAAGGAATGAAAAAGTGGAAGACAATGTGAAATATCTCATTGGAAAAACCACTGACCTGGAAAAGAGGTCCAGGAGAGATAATTTAAAAATTATTGGACTACCTGAAAGCCATGATCAAAAAAAGAGCCTAGATATCATCTTTCAAGAAATTATCAAGGAGAACTGCCCTGATATTCTAGAGCCACAGGGCAAAATAGAAATTGAAAGAATTCACAGATCACCTCCTCAAATAGATCCCACATTGAAATCTCCTACAAATGTTGTCACCAGATTCCAGAGCTCCCAGGTCAAGGAGAAAATACTGCAAGCAGCCAGAAAGAAACAATTTGAGTATTGTGGAAACAAAATCAGGATAACACAAGATCTAGCAGCTTCTACATTAAGGGATCGAAGGGCTTGGAATACGATATTCCGGATGTCAGTGGAGCTAGGATTAAAACCAAGAATCACCTACCCAGCAAAACTGAGTATCATGCTCCAAGGCAAAATATGGATTTTCAATAAAGGAGAGGACTTTCAAGCCTTCTCAGTGAAAAGACCAGAACTGAATAGAAAATTTGACTTTCAAACACAAGAATCAAGAGAAGCATGAAAAGGTAATCAAGAAAAAGAACAAGAAAAAGAAATTGCAAGGGACTTACTAAAGTTCAACTGTTTTGTTTACATTCCTACATGGAAAGACAATGCGTATAATTCATGAGACCTTAGTATTAGGGTAGCTGAAGGGAATATACATACATACATACATATATATATATATATATAGATAGATAGATAGATAGATAGATAGATAGATAAAGACAGAGGGCACAGGGTGAGTTGAACATAAAGGAAGAAGATAAAAAAGGGGGAACGATAGAAGGAAGGGCAGACAGGGGGAGGAGGTAATCAAAAGAAACACTTGCAAAGAGGGACAGGGTCAAGGGAGAAAATTCAATAAAGGGGGATAGGTTAGGAAGGAGCAAAACATAGTTAGACTTTCACAACATGAGTATTGTGGAAGGGTTTTACATAATGATAAGTATGTGGACTATATTGAATTGCTTGCCTTCTTAGGGAGGGTAGGTGGGAAGGGAAGAGGGGAGAGAATTTGGAACTCAAAGTTTTAAAAGCAGATTTTAAGAAAAAAAGTTCTGGCATGCAACTAGGAAATAAGATACACAGGCAATGGGGCATAGAAATTTATCTTGCCCTACAAGAGAAGAAGGGAAAGGGGGATGGGAGGGGAGTGGGGTGACAGAAGGGAGGGCTGACTGCGGAATGGGGCAACCAGAATATACACCATCTTGGAGTGGGTGGGAGGGTAGAAATGGGGAGAAAATTCATAATTCAAACTCTCGTGAAAATCAGTGCTGAAAACTATATATTAAATAAATTTAATTTAATTTAAAAAAAGAAAAAAAAGATTCCTTTCAATTCTTTAAAAATATGAAAGTTTATAGGGCAAAAGAAATAAACAGGGAAAGAAAAGAGAATCCCTTTTTCCTCATTATTTCTAGTTTTCTCCCTTTCTTTTTCCCTTTTACTCTTTCTGTTCTGATTCTGTTTCTTTTAAAGAGAGAAAATAAAAAACCTTTTCTTATCTTTCTGTTTTACTCTCTTTTCTCCTATCTCCTTCATCTTTCTTTCCATTTTGCTATTTATCTTTTGCTTCCTTTGCTTCTCTCTGTTTCCTTTTTCTTTCTCTTTTTACTCTCTTTTCTGCTTTGTTTAGCTTTTTCTATTACCTTTCTATTACTAAATTTCTTTTTCTCTAGTTTTCTCTTTACTTTCTCTTTGTGTCTCCCTATATTTATTCTATCTCACTTTCTATTTTGCTCTTTTTTCTTTGTTTCTTTTAATGACAGGAAGAAAACATCTCATTCTGACTCCCTCTTCCTCCTCTTCCCCTTCTTTTTCCTCCTCCTTCTCGCCCCCTTCCCTTCTCTCACCTAGCAGATAGGTTGTGATATTGCCTAATACAGGTAGACAATAAGAAAGCCAGGGCAAGGGCAGGGAATTCTTTATTTATCCTCCATAAATTCTGTATTGACAGTCACAAAGCAGTACCTATTTTGAGCCAACACCAGTTAAAATTCATTATTAGAGTACCATCCTGCCAGTGCTCCATCCATTCTTTGTTTTTGATATTCTCTCCCCCTATTTTTAGTTCATTCTTATTGCCTCCTAGCTGTCCAAGTTCTACACTGCAGTATTTTATATTCCCAATCTTCTCTCCAATCTGCCTCCCAAACCATCAAAACATGGTATTGGTCTGAATATAAGCAACCTGAATTCTATAAAAATATGATTTGCCAAGGTAGGATGTTGATTAATGGAGTCCCTTGATCATCTTGATAAATTTATAGGGAAATAAGACTTTGTTTCAGACTTTAAAAGCTCCTTCTTTGGAAGATATGGACATGTCTCTTACTACCTCTGGGAAGATGAGTTTCACTAATGGGAAATGAATTGGATGTCTCAATCTGATATGGAACAGATGGTTGTAGGAGGATCCACGTTTTTGATTGGCCTAGAAGAGGAATCCAAAAGATACCTTTTTGTCTTCTTGTTTTTTGGCAACTCTAGGATCAGATCAGGGTCCTGGGTGGGATGGGAAAGTGTTTTCCCCAAATACCCTATACTAGATGTCTTGAAGCAAAGTATGGAACAGCCTCATGATCTCAACTACATGGCAGCCATCCATAGAGAGGTGAATCATATAACCAGAACAGCAGAGATGATAAGCTGTCAGCCCAAGAGATTCTAGCAGTTGGGATAGTAAGTAGAGTTTCAAAAGTATCTGAACCCAGTCCTGGAAAGACAGTGGCAGAGGTGAATGTGTTCAACAACATGACTGGCAGTCAGAGAGAGAGGAACCATGAGACCTGGGTGATGGGAATTCTTTCAACCCAAATTCTGGAGGATTGTTGACAGGTCCTTCTTGGGATTTGCCTCTCTGGCAGCCCCAAATTCAAGAGTAATAGACTCCTACAGAGAGCAGAGGAGTTCATGACCAAAGTTAGATTCTTGGAGAGAGGGGGAAAAATCACATGTGTGCCCTCTCCCCTTAAAGCTAAACCATGATATCAGAGAGCAAGGGTGCTGGGCTTTGTGTTCAATTATGACAAGTTATTCAAATGGCATGGGACTGATTGAAAAGGTGGTTACCTGTTTAGCAGCCCCAGGTATGATTTCCCTTCAGGAGAATCTAAGGTCTCCGAGTAGCACATAAGGCTGGATGAATATGAGTGTACCTCAGAGATACTAAAAATCTAGTTCTAGACCATCATAATAAAGTAAATATAGTAATGAGTCACAAATTTACTTCTGTTTCCCAGTGCTAATAAATGTTTACATTATATGTAACATTATATGTTACATTATATTATGTTTGCATCATACTGTGGTCTATTGTGTGCAATATATTTTGTCTTAAAAATGTATATCCCTTAATTTTGAAAAAATACTTTATTGCTAAAAAAGGGGGGCTAACCATCATCTTATTCTTCCTTGAGCCACAATCTTTGCTGGTAGAGGGGCTTGTTTGATGGCTGCTGACTGATCGGGATTGGGATGGCTGGGATAATTTCTTAAAATAAGAAAACAATGAAGTTCATGGCATCGATTGACTCTTCCTTTCACTAGAATACTTAGAGACCATTGTAGGATTATTAATTGGTCTAATTTCAATATTATTGTCTCAGGGAATAGGGAGGCCTGAGGAGAAGGAGAGAGACTGGCAATCACAGATCGGTGGAGTAATCCGAACAAACAACATTAACTACGTACATTGTCTTATATGGGCATGGTTCATGGTGCCCCATTACAATGGTAACATCAAAGATCACTGATCACAGATCACTATAACAGATATAATAATAATGAAAAGGTTTGAAATATTGTGAGAATTACCAAAATGTGCCACAGAGACATAATAGAGCACATGAGCTCTAGTAGACTGTTCTATGAAAGATTGCCACAAACCTTTAATTTGTCAAAAAAATCTGCAAAGCTCAACAAAGTGAAGTGCAATAAAGCAAAGTGTTCCTGTGTATGCTTCTCTGGTTGGTGAAAATGGGACTCACTGAAATATTGGTGTATTATCTAGAAACACCAATTTTTTTTTCTTTTATTCCCCCTTTCCCTTTCAGGAAGAATCCAAACAGCAGTGGATCATGTAGAACTCTAGGACCCTGTACAAAGTAGGACTCACCAGAGTGGAAAGAGAATTGTATTGTTCATTTATGACTTGCTATGAGGCTTTTGTGTTTTGTCTTGTTTTGTTGCACTTTCTGAAAATAGAATAAAGGTTCAATATTTTAAAGATGGCCTTCAAGACTGGCTCCAAACTATGTAAGCCCAGAACTTGTTTGTGCCGGTTCATAGGTTGCACCTATATTCGTGTTTTTAGAACCACAGACACAACTAAAACCTCCATCATCTCCTTAGCAACAGAAGAATAGCATTGGCCTATACTCATGCTCAAACAATCTATGCCATGAACTTCTATTACCTAGTGCTACAAATTAAGGGAGGCAGATTCCCCGGAGGCAGAGACAGAACAGTACAAAGCAGCTGAAGATATGGCCCAGACAACACTATCTGGGGAAAAGGAGGAAAGTACACTTCCTCTCCTACTCCTCTACATAATTACTGGGTGTCACTCCTCTGGAGTATCATGGCCAATATACCCTTCTCCCATGGCCAACCTTTGCACTGGGACAGACTGCCCCCATTATGCTATCTAGCCTGAAGAACTGTGCCTCAGATATGTAGGATCAGTACAGAAATCAGTGGAGGGATATGTAGCAAAGGTGGCACAGAGCAGTGGTCATTTCTCTCTCTCTGTCTGTGTGTGTGTGTGTGTGTGTGTGTGTGTGTGTGTGTCTTTCTCTGTCTCTATGTGTTTCTCTGTCTCTGTCTCTCTCTCCCCTCTGTATTCTCATCTATTGTTGGTTTATCCATCATCTATTCTTGGTTTATTTTTGTTTTGTCAGATTTAGGGGTGCCTTGGGAAGAGAGGAAGGAGTTGAAGTTTTTGTGGGTTGCTGCTCCTTTTGTTCTTGTTTTTTGAGATTGGATCTTCCTGTCTCAGCCAGGTTGGACTCCCAATACTGATTGTCATAGAAGTTTTAACCTGCTCTGTTGTTTTGCTTCTTCTTTATTTGTTTTTCACCTGGGCTGGTTCACTCCTCCTTAAGCAGCCTGGTGGCTCTCCACTCCCAGAGGATCATCACATGAGTGCCAGATTTGGTGTGGACCCCCATTGGTTTTAGCCACATGACACCTCAGTTTCCATACTCAAGTGGTTGACTAGTCCCAGACTTCTACTAGTAGGGATTATACCTCAGTATCTCTCCACTATTATTCACAAACTCCCCTTCATCTTAAATCCCTTCCTCTTGCATTCCTTTCCTCTGGTGCTGTCTCTCTCCAAAGACACCACACCTCTTGGCATGTTCCGCCAGTGTTTGCTGCTCCTTCTCTCACATTCCCTGACATAAAGGGCCCTGGAGGAAGATTTAGCATACTCCTTGCTCTCAACCCCTACTTCTTCCCTTTTCTCACTCAGCACACTCTTGCTTTAAAATTCACTCCATCCTATCTAGGTCTTTGTTACTCTTTTCTATGAATAAGCAGGTCACTTCCCTCCCCCAATAAGTTCAATACCTAACTTACAGTCGTCCTCATCCAATTTCCTACACCCTTCCAACACCCTTCCAGTTCTTCCACTCCCCAACTCCTATAACCTCTGTCTCCTGTCTGCTTCAAGCATACATAAACATAAATGGCCATACCTTAGACATCCCCCTAGCTTTCACCAAATTTGCAAGCTTCAAGAGATTGCCCTGTAGCTTTGTCCTCATTCTGTTAGGAATTGGGATCTTACGGCCAGGTTCATCAACATCCTCTCCTTCCCTGCTTTTCCAGCATCCCTTCAGATAGAGAAAGCCTCTAGGAATGGGTTGATGGGGAAATCACCAAGGATTCTCCCCAAAATGTTGTACGTTGTCTTACAATTTAGGCTCTACTTCCCGTTTGTAAAGAGATGATGTTAAGATTGAAACTTTGAGTGAGAAAGTCAGGAATAGGAATTAATTGTAAGAACAGTGAGTCCTATAGAGTAGCAAGTGAGTGGTTGGTTACCCTATGGATCAGAACGAGAAGGGAAATGGCAAATTAGTAACATGTATGTGTTAACCTCCTCCCTAACCACATAGACTCTTTTGAAGTTCTAGGGAATTCTGTCTCCAAAATGAGATGGTAGGAAAATACAATTAATTTTTCTATATACATGCATACATACATGTGTGTGTGTGTGTGTGCGTGTGCATTTCCTTTCCAAGAAACAGGCAAAGAATATAAGGTTACTGCTCATATTCTGAAGTGGCCTAAATTCCAACCAATAACTTACCTTTTCTATGGACCATTTCCTTAGGGTCTTGCTTTATGCTTTGACAATGACAGAGTTACCTCGCTAATGTGTTACACCTCCAGGTAACTATATCTTGACCCATTTAAACTTCACAGCTCCTTACTTGAGGCATCTTTTAAGGACAACTAATGGAGTGAGAGAAATTTCTGCTATGAGAGCCTTTCCGGTATTCCTCAAACTATCCAGTTTACACTATCTTAGGCTGGCATCTTTTTGAGGGGTGGGGGGTCTGGCCTAATCCTACATTGGAACTGTGCACTCCAAAGGACTATAGGGAAGGTATATCTATAACTAAATTTTTTTTTTACCTAAGTCAAAAGCAGTTGAGTTGGCAGGTTGAAAGCAAAGACAACAGTCTTACCATAGAGGTAGTTGTATTAGAAAAGAAAATCGTCCTGAGCCTTCATCAATATAGGGAATTAGGACTAGCAGAAATAAGGTAGGCCTAAAAGAGGGTGCCACAACAATGAGCCAGAGAAGATTGACAGAAGACTGTAAGTCAAGGCACACTGACAATAGTCAGTGTACCAGTGGTCTCTGCAAGGAGGAAGTAAATGATCTGGGGGGTGGGGGTGGGGTGAGAAGTATCCCTTTTCCAACTGTTAGTGACCTTGGACAAAGCTCTGTTTACCCAGCAGTAATTCTAGCTCTTAGGAGAAGTTCTGGGGAAAGTAGATGTATTATTTAAATAGAAGACTTTATTATTTAAATACATAGAAGCACATAGCATAATTATGACAAAATTCATTCATAGATCTTGGTCCCAAAGAATTAGATGTGATAAACTATGTAAATATGACAGAGCAATCATTTCCCCCCCAAAAATGTCAAGGGAATAGAATGGCTAACCAGCTATTTCTAAATTATCATTTGGTTCCATGACTTCCTAGTGAGTATTGGGGTAACCTTGTGTCACCACTTGAGGGCTGAGAACCAAGAAAAAAACATTAAAAGAGTTTGGGGGTATTGTTGCTTTTTCTTGATCCAGACTTGTATTTTTTATTTTCTTTGTATATACTTAACAATCATCAATGAATACAAACATTTCAATGTGCAATGAAGAAGTAATAAAAGACTTGTATGAACTCAAGAATTGTCATGTAGATTTTTTTAAGCATACATTAAATTTAATAAGGGAGTAACAAAATTGCCTGGTTTGTCTGCGTCCCTTTTTGAACTTTCTCTTCTGTATGTTTTTTCTATGTTTTATTAACACTTTTTTTCTACTTCTATTATTACCCACTAACTTATTCTCACATAATCCCCACCCCCACTTCCCCTGACCACAAAAAACAAATTTAGTCAAGCAAAACAAATCAGCACATTGGCCCTGTCTAAAAATTTGTGACTCATTCTGCACCTTTAAGATTTCTTCAGTGTGGAAATTCCCTTCACTAAGACAGATGATCTACTGTCACTTATTAGTCTAAAGAGAGATGCTGGGGCATGAGAGGTTACAGTACTAGCCAATATACATGAAAGATAAGACTTGAATTTAAACCTTCCTAACTCCTAGGCCAGATCACATTGTCTACCTGGCTACCTCTATTCCCAAGGAAATAAAGTCACTGAGTGACTAACACATTGGCCTCTTCGCCATCAGGCCTACAATGAAAACTGAATAAAAATCAAAGGGACAGAAGAGAGTGGGAGGGCTGGCATGAGGATTTTTTAAGGTGTTTTTGTTTGTTTGTTTAATAAAGTCTCAGAAGAAGAAAGAAGATTCAAACACTGAGCTGAAAGGAAATGGCCATATTTGTTAAAGAACATGTATAGCCTTCAATGGAAGCAGGAAAGTTTAATGCCAATTTCAACTTTTAAAATTCTTTGACAGGATACTGACCCCATAATCTTTCATCATTTGTAGGTGACTTTCCTGGTTTGAATACTTTGACCTCTTTCTATGAAGCCTTAACAGACTCCTGAGTGTCCAGTGAGAGCTATCCTGGCTGGGCAAACAACCAAAGAAGGCATGCCTGTAAATTTTTCCCTTAGGCCCTCTGTTCCCAACACTAAAGTCCATGATCCCAGACAGTTCCTGAGCTGGCATCATGTCATGCTACGTGACTGACATGTCTGAGCCAACCACATGGATATAAATATGCTTCCACAATAATTCCCCACCAAGACATCTGAACAGCTGTCTTTCTCTAAGCATGGGGCCCCCACATTTTAGCAATGAATAGGAGAGCTCCAGAGGAGGGTAGGGAATGAGTGGCATTATAATGAAGTCTGTGCTTTCCTTGGCTCTCCCTGAAAGGCACCCTCCTGATACACCAAATCCCAGACCTGAAAAGCAGCCAAGCTGGGTTTCCATAGGTCAGCAGGGTGCAAAAATCCCCCAACACTTACTGCTTTCTCCTGGCTTCTAACCAGTTGAGAAGTGGGGACAGTCATGGTGAATAGGGTTTTCAATCCACAGCCACAAAAGGAGCAATCTCACCCTTGGAAAATAAAGAAACCATGAACAGATGTATTGAGTCATGCTGAAAACATCTCCCACCTAACACAGAGGATTTGGGGTATGCTTTCTTCCCAAAGACAGTAACATATTTCTAGCTCAAGCTTGAAGCCTTCATTTTTCTTTTGCAGTCCAAATATATCAATATTTAAAGACATGTAATTTTGTTGGTGCAGGTACCCTTTCCACCAAGGCAGACCATAACCCCCATAACTAAGTAGACAGTCTTTAAGAATTGTTATCAAAAAACAATTCTTAAACCTCTATCCAATCTGGCAAAAAGCCTCTCAACAGCTTTAAAAGGAGGTAGTTGGGTGACGAAGTGGATACAGTGCTGGGCATGGAGTCAAAAAGTCCTAAGCTCAAATACTGCTTCTGACCCTTACTGCCTGTGTGATCCTGGGGTAAGTCACTTAATATCTCTCATCCTCAGTTTCCTCATCTATAAAATGAGGAGAATTGGACTCTGACCTAAACGGTCCTTCCCAGGTCTAAATCCATGACCCAATGAATAGTATATGTCAAATTTATCATACATTTGGAAAGAAAAGCAAGATGACATAATGGAGATTCACAACTTCATGTACAATCTTCTTTATCTGTTCTAATATATATGCAAATTCTCATTTTACTTGGTGAATTTACCTGGTCCTTGGACAACAATCTAACCATAAAAATTCAAAAAGTATCTATTAAATGCCTACTGTGTGCCAGTCACTATACCAGTCACTGGCAATATAAAATCAAAAATGAAACAACCTCTACTCTCAAGGAGTTTATGTTCTCCTGGGTAATCTATCTTTAAGCCCACATTTCAAACTAATACCTTTTACTTCTGACTCTCTGGATTTCATTGCCCTGGTTCTATTGCCTTCTCACCCTGGAAATTCTCTCAGTACCTTTGTCTTCCTCATCCTGGAACATCCCCCCTCCCCTTTGGCCTTCTTCTCCCCTGTAACCTACATTTTGAGGGAAAGCCCCAGATATCTAGCATTCTTTCCTCTCCTTCCTCCACTTTTGACTGTGTAGCCTTTGCCATCTTTTTTCCAAATGGATACCTTCCCTCCTACACTTCACCCCTGCCATTTTCAACTCCCTTTTGTGAGATAGTTTCCTTGAGGGCAGGAAATACCTTTCTTTCTGTTTATGTTTATGCCCCAGCACTTAGCATAGTACTTGGCACATAGTAAGTTGCTTAATAATACTTGTTGATTTGACTTGATAGAGACTCCCAGAGCTTATGCCCCTGGAATAGCCATGACAATCATTTTTCCCCATAGGGAATATCTTCCCATTTCCCACTTCCTTTTGATTCCCACTCCTCTCCAAAACAAGATAGAGTTTCTTTCCAAAAGCCATTATTGAACCTGCAACAAAGAGGTCAATGGGCCAGTAACCAGATCGGGGGAGGCAGTGGGAGAGACAAGGAGCTTGGTCTTCTCCACTACTCAGTTCTAGTAACCCAGTTCTCAAAATTCCAATAGTGACCCCAAAGCTCAGTAGAAAACACCTTCTGCAGAAAGCCATGGAAGTAGAAAAATCAGTGATATTTTATCTGAAAATAAATCCCGGGCCACCAAGTTTTCTGTAATTTTACTACCTCCCATGAATTTAACAGCAACAAGTCAGTTCCTGCTAGATAAAATGAAGGAATATTTTGCCTCTGGCTCACAGCTTTGCAGGGATTCTCCCACACAGAGAGGAACAATTTGAAATCATACTTTATGGAAGGAATTCCCCAAACTTACACATATCATAAACTATCATCAATGTTATTTGGGAAGGGAGGGGTCCAAATGATTTCACCGATAAAGAAACACTCTCTCCCCTTGCAGTTTGGCAACTTCTTTGCAATTTCTTATCTCGAAGACTTGCTATCACTGTGGTTTTTGTTGACATGATTACTAAAGACAACTTCCTTTTGTATAGTATTATTATCTAATTTCATCTTCAATAAGATCCCTATAAAGTAAAAAGAGGTAGTAATTATATCAACATTTACCAAAGGTCATTTAATTAATCAACCCTAGAGCTAGAACCTGGTCTCCTGACTCCCAATCTGGTATCCTTTCCATAAAATCTACCTTCCCAAATATGTAAGCCTATTCTAAGGCCTGAAAATATATTTGCCTGGAGGAATCTCAGGGCACTTTTCTTTAAGAAGCTTCTGTATTTCTCCAGAGTTAAATGACTTCTATATTTCTCTAGAGCTAAGTAGCTTCTGTATTACTCCAGAAATCATATGTGATTTTATTAGCATAGGTAGCCCCCAGTGAGGAAACTCCTTCTGCCAATATAGGTCAGTATTGCCCTGTAACTCATAGTCTTGGAGAACTGAATAGGTCACTATGAGGTTAAGACGTGTGTCAGAGATTGGACTTGAACCCAAATTATCCTCCATCTGATGAGAGCTCTCTACCACCTATGAGGTGTTACCTCTGTTACATACATTAAAGAGGACATAAACTCAATAAATAGCACAGAGAATGAATAAGTTTAATCCATACACAAAATCAGTTAATGTATGACAACAAAGTCTAGGCAAGCAATGGTGAGTCATTATGGCTTGTCCCCTTGCAGCCTAGTTTAATAGAAAGGGCAATGGACTTGGAAATCAGAAGACCCAGGTTCAGGTCCAGTCTCTGACCTTGACTAAGCTATGTGACCTTGGAGTTGTCATAGGATCAACAGTCATAGATTTAGATGTGGAAAATACCTTAGAGACTATCTATTGCCACAATGTCATTGAGTCTGAAAGAGATTAAATAATTTTCCCAAGTTCATGTAGGTAGTGAATAGTCAGAGATTAGGGCACAAAGGAACTTTATAAATTATCTAATCTCTTGATTTTACAGATGAGAAAATTTAAGTCAGCAGAGATTCAGTGACTTGCCCAAAGTCACACAGGTATTAGGTAGCAGAGATGGGACTGAACCCAGGTCCCTAGCCTTCAAATACAGCACATAGAACCCCAGAACATCCCAGTTGGAAGGTACCATAGTTCAACTCATATAATTCCTGCTACCACATTCCCAACAAGTAACCATTCAGTCTTTATTTAAACACCTCCAAAAAAGGAAAATCTTCCTGAAACTGACTATTCAACTTTGGGATAGCTCCATTTGTTAGCAAGGTTTTTGTTCGTTTATTTTTGTTTCTTACACCAAGTTTAAATTCTCCTCTTTGAAGCTCTTACCCTTTGCTCCTAGTTGTGCCTTCTGAGGCCAAATGGAGCAAGTCTATTTCATCTTCATGAATGAATTGAAGGCAAAATGGTTGCTCTTCAAAAATATGGAGTCAACTCTCATATCTGTCCTGGGTCTTCTCTTCTTCAAAGTAAACACCCCTACTTACTTCAGCTGTTCCCCTTATGGCATGCACTTGAAGCCTTTCACCATCCTAGATGTCCTTTTTTGGATACTGTCCAGCTATATCGATGCTAAATTTGGCACCTAGACCTAAATGTCATATGTGATCTAACCAAGGCAGAGTACAGAATGATCGCCACCTGTCGCAACAATTCGGGTAGCAGCTGCTGTGGGGGTGAAAGACAAGCCCAACAACAAGAATGCTAACAGCACAGGTTCTTTTGATCTGCTTTACTAAGGAAAGTAACGTTAAGGAGTTAACAATCTTATTTCAATGCAACATACAAATATCATTCACTTAATTCAGGGGGAAAAGCCAGCACCCTGAACTTCAGAGCAAATACAAATTACAAACATCAACAGATAGACCTTGTCTGATTCAAATCTCAATGAGTAGTTACTAGGGTTTAACAAAGTCCCAACATCTGGGTTTACAAGCTGGGGGGCTCTTAACAGCTGCCCAGAGTCTTTTCCAGTCACACACCACTCTTCCAGTAAGTGAGAGCCCCAGCAAATAGCTCTGTTCTCTCTTTTTATACTCTTTAGCCATCATCAAACGTCATCTGAGTGACCAGATCTTAGGCTCCTACTATTGGCTCTGGTCTTAGCCACTCCCCTTAGGATGCTGAGGGCTTCACACCCACATACGCTTAGAACCTAGTAGATAGGGGTTTGGGCCTGGGGCTTTGCACCTAGTAAGGCTCAATCAAAGACAATTAATTTATCATTCTAAATTAGTAAAAAAAAAAAAGTCCTAACTTAATTGATATTATACCACCTCCTTAATTGTTGGAACTATACCTCCCTTAATGTAGCCCAAAATCACATTTGTGTTTTTGGCTGACAAAACCTTTCACTTCTGTTAAGTTTGCAATACACTAAAAAACTCTAGAGCTTCTTCACACCATTTCTTGCCTAACCATGCCTCTCCTATCCCGTAATTGTGAAATTGACTTTTTGAGTCCAACTGAAAACTTTACATTTATGCCTGCTAAAATTCAGCCGATTAGTTTCAGCTCAATGTTCTACCCATAGGGATCTTTTCTAATCATGTATCTGTAATCTAGTATGTTCATGAATCTGTCATTCAATGTGTTAGCTATACCTCCCAGCTTGGTATTATCTGAAAATTTAATAAGTATGCTACCTATGCCTCTATGCAAGTTAAACAGTAAGGCAATAATAACAATGTAGATGATAATTGTCAAAATGCCTATGTAGCTGTGTATTGCAAAGTATACGAGACTCTCCACATAGAAGGTAGAAGAAGTAAACCATTTGTTCAGGCACCAGAGAACCCATATCCCACAAGCCATTTATCCAGTCTATCGCATCAGTAAAACATTCCACACACAATATAACAACCTGGAGACTCCCCATCCCAAAACCTCTCTGTCCTCCTGCTGGGGTCTTCCCCAAAGACAAACTCACAGTACAGCTAAGTCAGCTTGTTAAGTTCTAACAATCACAAGGGTGGCCATTTAGCAGCCATTAGTAGCCATAACTGTTCTCTCTCTCAGCATTTCCTGTGACATAACTTCCTTTTCCTGTCAGGAAGCTCCTCCCACTGCATGTAACTTAGGCCTCCTGTGATGTAAGCAGGTCACATGGCCAATTAATTAATTAATTAATTTGATTGCCTGTTAATTAATTAATTAAATGATTTTTTGATTAATTAATTAAATTGCTACTACAGCAAGTCACTGATTTTTTAAAATGTTGTGTGGTCTAAAGCCACACACAGATCCCTGAGGTGATCCATTGGAGAACTCCTTTCAAGTTTGCATCCAATAATTAATGATTTCTTTTGGGGTTTGATCGCTGCTCTGAATCTAATCATATGGTCATTTAGCCTAAATGTCTCCATTGTTTCTTCAAGAAAAACATGACTTTGGCATAGAGGGACTCTATAAATGGAGGTGAGGAAGGAAGGCCTTCCAGATGTGCCCAGAGGCTAGTACAAACCATAGGGTTAGCCCACAGACAGAAATTGTAACCTTGGTCCTGTTCATATAGAGTTCTGAATCAAGAGTCCATGAGCAGTACTGGCTCCCTAACATATGACAAGGACTGAGACTCCCTCCAAGAATAGTAATTAGCAGGCTAGGTGCATTCTGGAATCAGTGCAGCTGATTGTATATGACTGTCTGTTGTAGCAACATCGTAGGCATCATATGTATCATATGTGGCTGACTGTAGTTGGAGTATGATAAGAAAGCATTAGAAAAAAGCCTGTCATTTTCCCTGAGTGGATCATATGACCCTTCTTCTTCCAGAAGCATAAGAGAATACTTGGTCATTCATCTAAACCCCTAAAAAAAGACTTGGGAGTTAGTATTCCATTTCCCTATACCTATAATGCACTCCCTTCTTCTGCTTCACAGAGTCCCTCTTTCTTTAAAATGCAGCTCAAGTACCATCTTATGCATGAAGCTTTCCTCATTCCCCCATCTGCTAGTGCCTGCCCTCCCAAATTACTTTAGTAGTCTATTTAACTACTTTGTATATATGTTGAATTTATTCACTTTACTTCTATACTGTATATATTTTTATATTTACTTTTTTGTTTCCTCCATTAGATTGTAAACTCAGTATGAATAGCGAACATTTCTTTCTTTCTACTTGTATTCTTGGTGCCTAACCTAGTGCCTGACACATAGTAGGTGCTTAACAGATACATGTTGATTCACTGAAGGAAGCTGTTAAGGAAAGTCTTAATGCATTCATTGTAAGTAAAGGAATAGGTACTGTGCTGCTCTGCAGACTTCTACAGAAACTATCTTTGCCCTCAAAAAACTTATAATCAAACACAAAGAGCACAACTGATAGACACGAGTTAAAGCCGCACATACAAGAGGACAAATCTTGAATAAGCAAAAATAAACGAAATTCTAAATTTTGCCATACTTTAGCATCTCTGTTGATACTTCTTATACCTCTACATGTCACAGGATCACAAGATATGCCTTAGTAGGTGATTTAAAGTGTATCTATTAAGTGACTGCTCAAATAGTGGCCAGTGTTGTGGTGAAGAGCTTCTCTGAGTTTAGATGAGGCAATGTGATATGGTAGACAAAGTGGTAGACTTGGTGTTAGGAAGAACTAGGTCCATCTGTCTCTAAAACTTTCTAGCTGAGCCACTTGGTCAAGTCATTTGATATCTCTGTGCATCAGTTTTCTGATCTGTAAAATGGGGATAATAACACCGTGTTTCCACAATCCGGCTAGCAGCTTCTGTGGGGGTGTAAGATCCACCCACAGCCAGCACCCAGAAAGCTGCCAACGGCACAGGTTCTTTTGATCTGCTTAGCTAAGGAAAGCAAGGTTAAGGGGTTGGCAAGTTTACTTTAATTCAGCACACAAATATCATTCACTTACTTCAGGGGAAGCAAATTACAAACAAACATTAACAGACAGACCAAATACAGATTCATAGTTACCAACATCTAGGTTCAGCCCAGGAGCTCAGAACAAGGGCTGGACCAGAGTCACCCACGCCACCACTGCTGTGGGTAAGAGAGCTCCAAGGAACAGACAGCCAACCCCTGGTTTTTATATCTTTTTCAGCGTCGGGGTGAGTCACACATACGACTCACCCACGTGACCTAAAATCATCACAAAGAGGAGACTTAAACCCACGTGGTCTAAGAGCCTCTGCTGTCCCAGACTTGTAAACTAGGCGCTCCCTGGACTTAGCCCCACCTTGGGCCCCACATTAGTTGCCAATCCACACTCACTAAGGTTTTACATCTAATAGGGGTTTGGGCCTGGGGCTTAGCACCTAGTAAGGATTACTCAAAGAAAACAAAGGCCATTTTGCCTACCAACACACACCGGTATACCTCAGAGGGTTGTTCTGAAGTTCAAATGAGATAATATATGAGAAAGGTTTTGTGAACTTAAAAGTGTTATATAAATGCCTGCTGTGGTTGTGGTTGTGGTTGCTACTGCTGTTATTGTTTTTACATATAGACATATAGAACATTACTGGTCTGAATTCAAAGCCTGCCCAGCTTGATAGGACCTGCCAACATTTTTGCTCCTCTACCGTAACCTCTTAACACACTCTCTCCCCCTATGCCTCACCACTACCAAATGCATTCTTCTCCCCCACCGAGATCTCCAATCCTTACCCCTTTCAATCCTTTCTCGGGTCATTCTCCCTTCTCTAACTTCACTTTCTTCCCTCAATTCTACATTATCCTCTCTTCTCAAAGACCTTGCTTCCTTGTCCTAGCATCCTTCATCCCTTGCCAAACCTCAGCTCCAGATTATCCCCACCATCCACCTCTTCTGCTCCTACTTAGGTTGCTCCTAAATGGAGTTGGAAGAATTCACACAACTATGCTAAGTGAGTGAATTATAAATCCATGTGATCTAGTGCCCTCACTCCAACTCCTTTCAATTCTCCCTAATTAATTTCACATATATGTGAATTTGTATGTATATATGTATATATTTTATATATGTATATAAATATGTATTATATATGTGTACATATGTATATATAATATTATGTATTGTATATTATCAGAGAACATAAAAACTCCTGTTTTTCTTGTATTTTCTCAGTATATGTCCTGTCTATCTTCATTCCTCTCCCCAACAGGTCTCTGTCTCACCTCCACATCATGTCTTTCCCCCTTGAGGTTACCTCCCCCCCACACCCTAACCCTATTTTCCACCTCTTTTTCTATGTTTTCTCCCTCTCATTAGAATATAAGCTCCTTGAGAGTCTCCTTATCTCCTGAGTGCCTGACATAGATTAAACTCTTAGTAAATGTTCTATCAGGCTATTTGCAGGGAGGTCAAATATTGCAGCTGAAGCTTAAATACTTTAGCTACATAATAAGAAGACAGGATTCATTGGAAAAGACCCTGATGTTGGGAAAGATTGAGGGTAAAAGGAAATGGATGAGATAGATAGTGTCATAGAAACAGTGAGCATGAGCTCAGACAGACTTTCAGAGATAATGGAGGAGAGAAGGACCTAGGGTGCTGTGGTCCATGGGGCGGTAAAGAGTCAGACATGACTGGATGACTGAACAACAACAAAAAATCTATGGTCTTTCTGTTTGTCTTTGTAAAAGTTAATTGATGTCAACTGGTTGATTTGGAGGAGGGGAGCACATAGGGTTTGGTAATCATGAGTATTGAAATCCATGACCCTCAGGGTTACCTAGTGATAGCCCCCTGAGAGGAGCAGTAGGGACTTCTTCTTCAATTGAGAGTGAGAGCTGGATAAGGGGGAGAGGATGGGGGAAGCATTATCTATCTATCTATCTGTCTATCATCTACCTATCATCTATTTATCTGTTTGTCTATCATCTACCTATCATCTATCTATCTGTCTAAAATCTATCTATCATCTATCTATCTATCTATCTTTCTCTCTTTCTATCTACACATACATACATGTGCATGCCTCAATGTGTTTGTATCCAGTCCCAGTCTCTCCCCTAAACTTCATTCCATATTATCAGTTTCCTCTTGGACATTCCAAAATGGATTGTGCGGGAGACATGACAAATTCAGCACACTCAAAACAGAACTTATAATCTCCCCCCAAAAAATACCTACATATCTCTCCCAAACTTTCCCATTGCTGTTGAAGGCACTACCATTCTTCCTTCAAGTTCATAACCTTGTTATTACCCTGAATTCTTCACTCTTACTCACCCCACATATCCAATCACTTGTCAAATCTTGATGTTTCTGCCTCCATTACAACTCTCTCATCTGACCCCTTCTCCCTTTTCATTTAGCCACCACCTTAATTCAGGCCCTCATCATCTCTGGCCTCTGTTTCAAGTCTTTTCTTTACTTCACTGTATCCTCCACACAACTGCCAAAGTCATTTTCCTTAAGTCCAGATCTGAACATGTCCCTTTCCCACTCAATCGCCTCCATGGCTCCTTATTGCCTCTAGGAGCAAATGTAAACTCCTTTCTTCAGGCTTTAAAGCCTTTCATACCCTTGAACCAATTTTTCATTTCTTTTTTTCTTGTGCATGACTACCCCTTTCATGCTTTTCAGTACAGCCATACCAACCTTTCTTCAGTTCCCCCCATATGGCTCTCTATCCCACATCTCTATGCCTCTGCACCAGCCATTGGGCACAACTGGAATTCCTTCCTTCCTCACCTCCACCTCATACAGTCCCTTTATGTCAAAGTCTCTTCTCATCAAAGCTCAAGCAGCAACTTCTATATGACACTTTCCTTAATCCCCCCAACACTTTACCTCTCAAACGATCTTCCCTATAACTGCCTTGTATTTATTATCTTCATTTTTTGTATTTATTTTCTTGGCATAATTCATTTCATATATACTTACAAATGCACATGTGGTCTCCCCCAATAGGATGTAAGATTCTTGAGAGCAGGGACTTTCACTTTTGTCTCTGTATCCCTGGCAAAGTGACTGGAACATAGAAGGTTCTGGATAAATAACTTCTGATTGATTGAAGAGATTCGAACTCACAAAATTAAAAGAAAATAAAACTAAGCAAAAGAGACTCACTTTGATTGTCCCACTATACTTTAACCTTTTTGCTTCCAAGCCTCATCTGCTGCTCTATCTTTATTCAGGCCTATTGATAGATAGATAGATAGATACATACATACATACATACATACATACATATATACATACATAAATAGATAGCTAGATAAAGGCCTTTATTCTTTAGAGTCCACTCCTAGATGTTTTTTCCCATTGGTCAGACTTATTAAAAATTTGGAAATGTGTATCTGGTGCAACCACTTAGCTCTGGTAAATTTTTAATAATCTACTCCAGGGACATACACATAAACACATGTGTATGTACATATACATGCATACACACATAAACACACATGTGTATATATGTATTCATGATACATTTTAAAATTTTAATCTATATTATTAACATTTTCTCCATCACTTTCTTAAGCCTAGACAATCAACAAAGCAATAAATCAAGTCCTGATTTGTAACCTTTACCAATTTCCAAGGTGCAAATGCTCACACTGAAAATTGAACAATCATTGAAATGGTGGCCGATTTTCTCCCTGCATATGGCTATTTTCCTACTTATTCCCAAATCATTATGCTTTTAGCAAAAGAGGGGCATCCATCATATATGCTTTAGTGTAAATGAGTTTAAATTACTGCATTCTCTCGTCTAGGGGCATTTGCATTTTCAGTCTTATCTCTAATTATAGAATGAAAAGCTTTCTTTTTATTTTATCCCCTCCTGCTCCTTTTGAGGGATTTCTGACATCAATAAACAAGCAGAGGAGATAGAGGTGGTAATGCGATGGTGAGGAAAATCCAGTAGAAAAGGAGTCGTGAGATGTGGTCCTCTACACAGCTCTGCTACTAGCTTATCAGGGAACCTTCAATTAACCATTTCTCCTCTCTGAGCTTCAGCTTCCTCACCCGCAAATGGAAAGGATTGGAATGGATGATGTTGAAAGTCATTTGCAGCTTTACTAGTCTATGATTCTGTGACTAGAGAGTGAGAGCAAGAGGAGGGACAGTGTCCCTAAAATCACTTTGTCTCATTCCTAGACAGCTGTAACACCACACTCACAGCTCTCCCCAGACAGGTTTTCAGAAAGGAAAGCCATTGTCAGGGCTATGCACCTGACCACCTGAGGAAGCTGTTACCATGGCAGCCTACAGCAGTACTGGTCACGGGATACATACTCTTTTTCTCTAATAACCTCTTTCCTTCTTAAATGGTGAAACTATCATTAAAATCCATGGATGGATGGATGGATAGATGGATGGATGGATAGATGGATGGATGGATAGATGGAAAGATAGATAGATGGATGGAATAATATATTTACTACATACACGATTGCCACTATCCTAAGTGCCAGAAATACAAAAAAAGGGTTCCCACCCTAAAGAAGATTGCATTCTAATTATGGAAGACAATACATATAGAGGAGTGGTGTCCAGGGTTGTGTATTTGTACTAGTAAATCAAAGTGATGGTAAGTCAATCTACAGGACAAGTGACTGACAGGTCCCTTTGAAGAATGGTACTATTGATTCAATTACTGTTTCCAGAGCCAAAGATAGAAAGGGGAAGAAAGGAGGGATGGCATGAAGATAGCCAAAGCCAGATGAGGTAGCATGGTATGGTGAAAAGACCACTGCATTTAGAAGCAGAGGGCCTGAGTTTGAACCCCAGCTCTGCAACTTACTACTTGTGTTACCTTGGGCAAGCAACTCTATCACTTTGGGCCTCCGTTTCTTCATCTTTAAAATGGCCTTGTCAGACTTGATGATTCCCTAAATTCCTTCCTAGTTCTAAGTCTATGATCTTACAATGCTAAGATTATGACCAGGTGTAATGGGCCCCTCATTCTTTGACTAGCTCACAAAATAATTATTAATAACAAAAGTGTTTTTAAAACAATATCAATACTAACAGAGCACGTTTGTTTTATTCTTTAAGGCTGATGAAGGACTTTGCTCATAGTAACCAATGAGACAGGTAGAATGTCTGGAAGGGTGATTCTGTCAGCCCTTGAGCCCATATTCCTATTTTAGCCTCTCTCTACTAAGAGAAGATCAAAGTCATAGGCTAACATAGAGATCAATCCTCTCAAAGGTTCATCTAAGAAGCCTTATTGTTCCACATGAGTCCACTCTAGTCATAGGAGCAGGGAATGCCATCCACTCCCAAACCAATAAAATTTCCAATCAAACAATCAATAAACATTTATTAAGTGCCTACTATATGTCAGACTCTAGGAAATCCTACTATCCTTCCTTGTTATACACACGGGTATCATCCCAGCCAAGCTCTCCCTGCACCATCTGTCCCTACCCTCTGGCAAAAGATCCCTAGCTTCCTGAACAACACAGATCCCTGCCAAATCTAGGGCCAAGCTCCCTTGACATATATGTACCTTAAGTCTTAAGTGTGGTTACTAAAATAAATTTGTTATTTTAGTCCCCTACCACCATACCCCTCAGGTTCTAACCTATCTATTACTCTCAGCAATAGCTTTGATTCTTTTTCAAAGTTTAATTCTCCTTTTTCTCTCCCAAGTCCAGCCCTTTTTATCCAGATAAGCTAGTCACCAAATGTTGCCATATTCCCTAATAAGCTAAGATTAGGGAAAGGATATAAAAGCAATTTTCACAGCTTCCCTTGAGTCTTGGATCTACTTCATCCAAAAGGCTAACCTCTTGGCCCCTATAACACTAAGGGATAATGACCAGTTCTCATCGCCTGGATTCAATTCAACCAGACCAGAGTTGCTGGTTCTTCTCTCTTGTGGCAGGTAGGTTCTGTGGGGCTCTGGCTACAGAAGAAGGTGCTACAGTAGAGAGCAAGGTAGACCTGGAGAAAGGAGGACTTGAATTCAAATTCTACCTCAGACATTTATTATCTGTATGACCCTGGGAAAATCACTTAACCTCTCTCCATTTTATCATGTCTAAAATGGGGTTAACAATAACACCTGCCTCCAAGGATTTTTGTGAGGAAAAAATGAAATAATATTTGTAAAGTGCTCTGCATTCTTTAAAAACTGCTCTATAAATGCTATCATCATCATAATCAAATTCAGAAGAAAAGAGGAATACTAGCTTGCCCTGAGTCCAGAGACTTTTGGAAGAGGCTAAAATTTCTTTCAAACTCTTGTAACAACAGCACATGTTAAGTATAACTATGTTCCAGGCACTGTGCTAAGTTCTGGGAATATACTTTTTTTAAAGTTCTTACCCTCAAGGAGCTTACATTCTAATAAGGGAAGACAATATACAGAAGCTGCAAGTAGTTTTTAAATGTTTGCTGCCCCTTCAGTGGGAGTAGAGAGATACCAAGAAGGGGGCAAGGGAGAAGGATATTTATGGGAACTATGGGGTTAAATGCTGTGATTGGGTCTTGCTGCCAGAAACTGGAAATTCTGCCTTCCACACCCAGCAGGTATTCCTGAGTGATCCACCTCTGGGCCTCAATCCAGGCCCTGAGCACCTGGGTGTTAAATGGATCTCTTGGTTTGTGCCAGTTCATTAAAGATGAGGAACTTGTTATTAAAGGTTTGGGAGGATCAGAGCCAAGCCTCCAGCAGAGTTCATCCTAGCTTTCACCAACTAACTCTAACCCACCCATGAGCCTGGGGACTAGACCAAGGGATATCAGAGAACAAATCTATTCAGAAGTAAAGGAACAAGGCCAGAGCCAGATTAAACCTGCTCCCAAATGTCTGGACCAAAGAATGAGGACAAAAAGTACAAGCCTTAGTAAGGTTACAGCAAATAATCAGCACAGGAAGACAATCATGGGTCAAAGGCAGGAGTCTAATAGTATCTAGGCCATTTACCTTTGTGTAGCAGGATTACACATGTTTCTCTCCTTGGCACACCAGAGATGTGAATCTTCCTCTGTAATATACACCTGTAGTTTCTGCTTCTGTCCTGTTGAACCAATAACAATTTCCATATGACAGACCTTCAAATATTTGAAAATGGCTATTATGTCCCCACTAATTCTTCTCTTCTCCAAGACAAACAGCTCAAAGTATTTCAACCAGTCCTTGTGCGGCATGATGTCCAGTCTTGTACCATCCTGGTTGTCTTTCCCTGGATACTCTCCAGCTTTCCAATGTCCTTTCTAAAATGTGGTGACCAGAATTGAACAGACTATTTCAGAGATGATTTCTTTATGCTAGATCTTTCTTGATAAAACTTAAGATTACATTAGAGCAGAGGGCAGAGCCCAGATGGCAGAGATAAATTATCTGAGCTCTCTCCAGCTCCCCTCAAAACAACATTAAGTCAAGCCTCTAAATTAATTCTGGAGTGACAGAACCCACAAAAAAGATGGAGTGAAACAATTTTCCAACCCAAGATAACTTAGAAGGACTTCAGAAAAGACCTGTCTCACTTGGATAAAAGGGGAGCAGAGCCCAGTGCAGGCTATGTCCAGGCAAGTCATCAGGAGGCTTTTAGCCTCAGCACAGATCAGCAACCAAGGCCTCGTGGTCCTGGTTCAGAAGGCTAGTGGCAAAACAGGCAGTTGTGAGGCCTCCAGCCCCAGTGTGGAAGGCAAATTGCCATCCCTGGAAGCCCTGGTGCAGAAAGTCAGTGACCAGGCCCCTGGCCTTCAGTACAAGAAGCCTGGGAAAGTGCCATCTGCAGCCCAGGAGCAGAACTCAACTTTAAAAGTCATGAAATAGGCTAGGAAATGAGCAAAAAACAAACAAAAAAAAGAGCCCTGACCATAGAAAGCTACTATGGTGACAGGGAAGATCAAAACACAAACTTAGAAGAGGACAGCAATATCAAAATACCTACCTGCAAAGCTTCAAAGAGGAATATGAATTGCTCTGAAGCCCAAAAAGTCATCTTGAAAGAACTCAAAAAGGATTTTAAAAATCAAATAAGAGAGGTAGAAGAAAAATGGGAAAAGAAATGAGAGTGATACATGAGAACCATGAAAAAAAGTCAAAAGCTTATAAAAAAAAGAAAAAGAAAGAAAACAATTCCTTAAAAAGTGGAATTGGCCAAATGGAAAAGTGGGTACAAAAATCTACTGAAGAAAACAACTACTTAAAAAGTACAATTGGCCAAATGGAAAAGGAGATAAAAAATCCACCAAAGAAAACAACTTAAAAAAGTAGAATTAGCCAAATGGGAAAGGAGGTACAAAAGCCAAATGAAGAAAATAATTTCTTAAAAATTAGAATTGGACAAGTGGAAGCTAATGACTCTATGAGACATCAAGAATCAAACAAAATAAAAAGAATGAAAAAATAAGATAAAATATAAAGTACCTCATTGAAAAAAAAAACAACTAACCTGGAAAATAGATCCAGGAGAGATGATTTAAGAACTATTGGACTACCTGAAAGGATCAAAAAAAGATCCTGAATAACATCTTTCAAGAAATTACCAAGGAAACCTTCCCTGATGTCTTAGAATCAGAGGGTAAAACAGTAATTGAAAGAATCTACCTATCACCTCCTGAAAGAGATTCCAAAATGAAAACTCCAAGGAATATTATAGCCAAATTCCAGAACTCTCAGGTGAAGGAGAAAATACTGCTAACAGATAGAAAGAAATAATTCAAATATCAAGTAGCCAGCAAAATTGAGCATAATCTTTCAGGGGGAAAATATATATTCAATGAAATAGAGTACTTTCAAACCTGACTGTTGAAAAGACCAGAGCTGAACAGAAAATTTGATATTGAAATATAAGACTCGAAAAAAAGCATAAAAAGGTAAAGAGGAAAGAAAAAAACATGTTATTCAATAAGGTTAAACTGTTTACATCCTACGTAGGAAGATGATATTTGTAACTTTTGAGAATTGTTATCTCTGTCTGGTCATTTAGAAAGAGAATTTACATAGACAAAGGATGTGGGTATAAATTGATTTTGATGTGATGATATTAAAAAAGGGTGAAAAAAGGATTATACTGGGATAAGAAGAAAGGAGGATGCAGAATCAGGTAAATTATGCCACATGAAGAGGTGTGAAAGACCTACTATAGTAGAGAGAAAGAAGGGAGAGGAATGAGCATTGTTTGGACCTTACTCTCACCATACTTGGCTCAAAAAGGAAATGACACACACTCAGCTGGGTATAGATACCTATTATACCCTATAGAGAAGTGGGAGGGAAAGGGGAAAAAAGGGAAGGGGATGATGGAAGGGAGGGCACATTGAGGGAAGTGGTGGTCAGAAGCAAAACACTAGTGAGGAGGGACAAGGTGAAAAGAGAGAGAAAGGGGGTAGGGTACAAACAGAGGGAAAATGGTATGGAGGGAAATGCACAGTTAGTAATTATAGCTGTGAATGTGAATGGGATGAGCAGAAACAGATAGAGTGGATTAAAAAGCAGAATCCTACGATATGCACATTTTAAGCAAAGAGACATAAATGTAGTAAAGGTAAAAGCCTGGAGCACAATATATTATGCTTCAGCTGAAGTAAAAAACAAAACAAAACAGGGGATCAATTCTGATCTCAGATGAAGCAAAAGCAAAATTAGATTTAATTAAAAGACACAATGAAGGAAACTACATCTTGCTAAAAGGTACAATGAAGTAATAGCAATACTAAACGTATGAACCAAATGCATATATGCGTCCAAATTTCTAAAGAAGTTAAATAAGTTACAGGAGGAAATAGACAGTAAAACTATACTAGTGAGGAACATCAACCTTCCCCTCTCAGATCTAGATGAATCCAACCACAAAATGAACAAGAAAGAAGTTAAGGAGGTGAATAGCATTTTAGAAAAGTTAAATGCGAGAGATCTGTGGAGAAACAAAGGAATATAGCTTTTCCTCAGTGAAACATGGTACCTAAACAAAAATTAACCATGTATCAGGTTCTAAAAACCTGATAATCAAATGTAGAAAGTCAGAAATATTAACTGCATCCTTTCCAGATCATGACGCAATAAAAATTACATTTGATAAAGAGCCACAGAAAGATAAATTAGAAATTATTGGAAAATAAACAATTTAATCCTAAAGAATGGATGAGTGAAATAATAAATCATAAAAACAATCAACAATTTCACAATAGAGAATGACAATAATGAAACAACATTATGAGATGCAGCCAAAGCAGTATTTAGGGGAAATTTTATCTCTCTAAATGCTTACATCGATATAATAAACAGATCAATAAATTGAGCATGCAAATAAAAAAAGCTAGAAAAATAACAAATTAAAAATCCCAAAACATGACATTAAAAATCCTGAAAATCAAAGGAGAGATTAACAAAATTTACAGTGAGAAAATTACTGAACTAATAAATAAAACTAAGAGCCGGTTTTATGGGGGGAAACAAAACAATAACATCGATAAATCTTTGATTACTTTGATTTTTAATAAAAGAAGGAAGAAAACCAAGTTACCAAAATCAAAATGGAAAAGGGTGACTTCACCATCAATGAAGAGGAAATTATTTTTTTTTTGCATTAAATTAATTTATACACTAGTCAAGTTGTGGAGAAGAATTATGACCAATGGAATGAATCACGAGAAAGAAGAAACAGAACCAAAAAAGAAAAAAACAACAACCCAAAAACAAAAACAAAAGAGAAGAAAAAAAAGGGGGAGAAAAAGGCAAACATGAAGTGTGCCTCAATCTGCATTCATACTTCATAGTTCTTTCTCTGGATGTAGATAGCATTCTCCATCGTGAGTCCTTTGGAGTTCTCTTTGTACCTTGTGTTGCTGAGAAGAGCGAAGTCTGTCAGGGTTGGTCCTCACAGAATCCATATATCTGTGGTTGTGTATAATGTTCTCCTGGCTCTGCTCCACTCACTCAGCATTATGTTGTGTAGATTTTTCCAGGTTGTTATGAAGTCCGTATCATCCCCATTTCTTATGGCACAATAGTATTCCATTACCTTCATATACCACAGCTTGTTCAGCCATTCCCCAATTGATGGGCATCCCTTTGATTTCCAATTCTTAGCTACCACAAAAAGAGCCGCTATAAATATTTTTGTACATATGGGTCCTTTTCCTGCTTGTGTGATTTCTTTGGGATACAACCTTAGAAGTGGTATTGCTGGGTCAAAGGGTATGAACATTTTTATAGCCCTTTGGGCAAAGTTCCAAATTGCTCTTCAAAATGGCTAGATCATCTCACAACTCCACCAGCAATGTAACAATGTTCCAATTTTCCCACATCCTCTCCAGCATTTATCATTTTCCTGTTTTGTTATTTTAGCCAATCTGACAGGAGAGATGTGGTATCTAAGAGTTGTTTTGATTTGCATTTCTCTAATCAGTAGTGATTTAGAGCATTTTTTTTTCATATGCCTATAGATAGCTTTAATTTCTTCCTCTGAAAACTGCCTGTTCATATCCTTTGACCATTTCTCAATTGGGAAATGGCTTGTATTCCTATATATTTGGCTCAGTTCCCTGTATATTTTAGAAATGAGGCCTTTATCAGAGATACTAGTTGTAAAGATTTTCTCTCAATTTTCTGCTTCCCTCTTAGTTTTGTTGCATTGGCTTTTTTTGTACAAAAACATTTCAATTTAACATAATCAAAAGTATCCATTTTGCATTTTATAATGATCTCTATCTCTTGTTGGGTCATGAATTCTTTTCTTTTCCATAAATCTGATAAGTAAACTATTCCTTGCTCTCCCAAATTACTTATAGTATCAGCCTTTACTCCTAAATCATGAACCCATTTTGACTTTATTTTGGTATATGGTGTAAAATATTGGTCTATGCCCAGTTTCTGCCCTACCATTTTCCAATTTTCCCAACAGTTTTTGTGGAATAATGAATTATTAGCCCAGAAGCTGGCCTCTTTGGGTTTATTAAAGAGTAGATTGCTATAGTTGTTGACTTCTCCATCTTGTGTTCCTATCCTATTCCACTGATCCACCCCTCTGTTTCTTAGCCAGTACCAGGTAGTTTTGATGACTGCTGCTCTATAGTACAGTTTAATATCTGGTATGGCTAGGCCACCTTCTCTAGCATTTCTTTTCATTAATACCCTAGATATTCTAGACCTCTTGTTTTTCCAGATGAATTTTGTTATTATTTTGTCCAGCTCAGTAAAATAATTTTTTGGTAGTTCAATTGATATGACACTGAATAGATAAGATTAATTTAGGTAAAATTATCATTTTTATTATATTAGCTCAGCCTAACCATGAGCAACTGAGATATTTCCATTTATTTAGATCTGACTTTATTCACGTGAAAAGTGTTTCATAGTTATGTTCGTATAGGCCCTGGGTTTGTCTTGGCAGATAGACTCCCAAATATTTTATAGTGTCTACAGTAACTTTGAATGGAATTTCTCTTTCTATCTCTTGCTGTTGGGCTTTGTTAGTAATGTATAGGAATGCTGAGGATTTATGTGGGTTTATTTTATATCCTGCAACTTTGCTAAAGTTGTTTATTATTTCAAGTGGTTTTTACTTGATTCTCTAGGATCCTCTAGATAAATCATCATATCATCTGCAAAAAGTGATAATTTAGTTTCTTCTTTTCCTATTCTAATTCCTTCAATTTCTTTTTCTTCTCTTATTGCTACAGCTAACGTTTCTAGTACCAAATTGAATAATAGGGGTGATAATAGACATCCTTGTCTTACCCCTGATCTTATTGGGAATGCATCTAGCTCATCCCCATTACAAATAATGCTTGTTGATGGTTTTAGGTAGATGCTATTTATAACTTTCAGGAAGGTTTCATTTATTCCTATGCTTTCTAGTGTTTTTAATAGGAATGGGTGTTGTATTTTGTCAAAGGCTTTTTCTGCGTCTATTGAGATGATCATATGGTTTCTGCTAGTTTTGTTGTTGATATGGTCAGTTATGCTAATAATTTTCCTAATATTGAACCAGCCTTGCATTCCTGGAATAAATCCTACCTGGTCATAGCATATTATTTTGGTGATAAGTTGCTGCAATCTTTTTGCTAATATTTTATTTAAAATTTTTGCATCAATATTCATTAGGGAAATTGGTCTATAATTTTCTTTCCCTGTTTTGACTCTACCTGGTTTGGGTATTAGTACCATATTTGTAGTATTTGGTAGTAGTCTACAAAGTATAGGAATTAGTTGTTCTTTAAATGTTTGATAGAATTCACATGTAAAACCATCTGGCCCTGGAGATTTTTTCCTAGGGAGTTCATTGATGGCATGCTCAATTTCTTTTTCTGAGATGGGGTTATTTAGAAATTTTACTTCCTTTTATGTTAACCTGGGCAATTTATGTTTTTGTAGATATTCATCCATATCTCTAAGGTTGTCAAATTTATGGGCATACAGTTGGGCAAAATAATTCCTAATTATTGTTTTGATTTCCTCTTCATTAGAGGTGAACTCACCCTTTTCATTTTTGATACTGGTAATTTGATTTTCTTCTTTCTTTTTTTAATCAAATTGACCAAAGGTTTATCAATTTTATTGGTTTTTTCATAAAATCAGCTCTTTTTTTATTTATTAATTCAATAGTTTTATTGGTTTCAATTTTATTAATCTCTCCTTTGATTTTCAGTATTTCTAATTTGGTATTTAATTGGAGATTTTCAATTTGCTCTTTTTCTAGCTTTTTCAGCTGTATGTCCAGATCATTGATCTCCTTTTTCCCTATTTTATTCATGTAAGCATTTAGGGATATAAAACTTCCCCTAAGAACTGCTTTTGTTGCATCCCATAAGTTTTGGTATGTTGTTTCATTATTGTCATTCTCTTGAATGACGTTATTAATTGTTTCTCTGATTTGTTCTTTGGCCCACTCGTTCTTTAGAATTAGACTATTTAGTTTCCAATTAATTTTTAGCTTATTTTTCCATGCTTCTTTGTTACAAATAATTCTTATTGCATTATGATCTGAAAAGTGTGCTTTGACTACTTCCGCCTTTCTGCACTGGATTGTGAGGTTTTTATGCCCTAGTACATGGTCAATTTTTGAGTATGTGCTATGTACCGCTGAGAAGAAAGTATATTCCTTTTTATCCCCATTCAGTTTTCTCCAGAGGTCTATCATATCTGCCTTTTCTAAAATTCTGCTTACTTCCTTAATTTCTTTCTTATTTATTTTGAGGTTAGATTTGTCAAGTTCAGAAAGGGGGAGGTTGAGGTCTCCCAATATTATAGTTTTGCTGCCTATTTCTTCCTGTAACTCCCTTAACCTCTCCTCTAAGAATTTGTATGCCATACCACTTGGTGCATATATGTTACACAATGATATTGCTTCATTGTTTATGGTGCCTTTCAGCAGGATGTAATGTCCTTCCTTATCTTTTTTAATTAAATCTATCTTTACTTTTGCTTTGTCTGAGATTAGGATTGCTACACTTGCTTTTTTTACTTTAGCTGAGGCACAATGTATTTTACTCCAGCCTTTTACCTTTACCCTGTGTGTATCCCCCTGTTTCAAATGTGTTTCTTGTAAACAGCATATTGTAGTATTATGGTTTTTAATCCATTCTGCTACCTGCTTCTGTTTTATGGGATAGTTCATCCCATTCACGTTCACAGTTATGATTTCTATCTGTGTCTTTTTCTCCATCCTATTTCCCCCTGTTTATGCTTCTATTTCTCCCTTTCCCCTTCCCCTCCTCAACAAAGTTTTGCTTTTGCCTGCCACCTTCCTCAGTTTATCCTCCCTCTTTATTCCCTTCCCTTATCTTATTGTTTCCCACTTGTTACTTCTCCCCTCCCTTCTAACCACCCCCTCCCTTTTCTCCCCCCCTTCCCCTCCTACTTCCTGTAGGACAAGTTAGGTTTCTATACTTATCAGGGTATGTTGTTCCCTTCTTGAACCAGATCAGATGACAGTGAAGCTCAAATACTGCTCTTCTCCATCCCTTCTTTCCCTCTACTGAAATGTGTTTTTGTGCTTCTTCAGTTGGTGTAATTTACCCTTTTCTACTACCTCCTTACCTCTTCTCTCATAGCCCTCCCTTTACATCTCTTACTTGTGTTTTTTATCCTTATATCAATTATTTTATACAGGCATTCACAATCTATGTGTATCCCTTTCAATTGTCATAATAGCTGTACCATTCTCAAGACTGACATATATATGTCTATATATAAAATATACATAAGATGATATAATCCTATACAAAGATGCAAATAATTTGCCCTTATTGATTAATAATGTTTGTGGGGGTTTTCCCCCCTGTTTACTTTTTTATGTCTCTCTTGAGTTTTGTATTTGGAGATCAAATTTTCCATTGAGTTCTGGCCTTTTCGTCAGGAACGTCTGGAATTCCCTTATTTTGTTGAACATCCACCTCCTCGCCTGAAAAATTATGCTTAGTTTTGCTGGGTTGTTGATCCTTGGTTGCAGTCCCAGGTCCTTTGCCCTTCGGAATATCATATTCCAATTTCTCCTCTCTTTTAATGTGGAAGCTGAGAGATCCTGCATGATCCTGACTGTAGTTCCACGATATTTGAATTGTTTCTTTTTGGCTGCTTGAAGTATTTTCTCCTTGACTTTGTAGTTCTGAAATTTGGCTGTGATATTTCTTGGTGTTTTCAGTTTGGAATCTCTTTCAGGGAATGATCGGTGAATTCTTTCAATGACTATTTTGCCCCCTGGTTCTAGGACCTCTGGGCAGTTGTCTTTGATAATTTCTTTGAAGATACTGTCAAGGTCCTTTTTTTCATTGTGGATTTCCGGTGGACCAATAACTCTTAAATTGTCTCTCCTGGATCTATTTTCCAGGTCAGTTGTTTTCCCAATCAGATAGCTCACATTTTTTTCTATTTTTTCATTCTTTACATTTTGTTTTACAACTTCTTGGTGCCTCATAGATTCATTAGCTTCCACTTGCTCAACCCTAATTTTTAATGAGTTAGTGTTTTCATTTTGCTTTTGAGTCTCCTTTTCCAATTGTTTGATTTTGCCTCTCAGGGTGTCATTTTCTCTCTCTAGATTCCGAATCTCTGTAGCCATTTCGCCAATTTTTTTCCATATTTTCTTTTAGCTCCCTAATTTGGTTTTTAAAATCCTCCTTTAGCTCTTCCAACAGTGCTTTTTGGGCTGGAGACCAGTTCACATTACCTTTTGAGGTATCAGATGTATCTATAGTGTCATTGCTGTCCTCTTCCATATTGGTATTTTGATCCTGCCTGTCTCCATAAAAAGAGTTGATGGTCCTCGGGTTTTTTGTGTTCTTCATGTTGGTTAGCCTTTTCCTGGCTTTATAACAGATTTCTACCTTTGGGGCTCAGGGCTCTCTGTCCCAGCTTTCTTATTCTGGGGATTGTGAGTCTAGAATTATAGCCTTCAGTTTCCTGAGGTGTGGGGGAGTGGTCTGGCTCCTTGACATCTCTTTCCCTAGGGGTGCTCTCCAGCACTGTTGCTCTTCAGCAATGGTCTCAGCTGTTTGTTGTTTGAGCTGATGTCTGGCACTTCCCCTGGGGGAGCAAGATTACATCTGGGCTCCTGGTGTTGACCCCTGCCAGCTCTGCCCCTCTGGGACTAATGAACTTCTACTATTTGACCACTGAAGCCCCACTTCTTTCTCCTCTGTTCCAGCATTCTTTTCCCCCCCAAGGAATTCTCTGGCTGGGGAGGGGAGGGATTAAAGCCATTTACCTGGCCATTACATCTCCTGGAAGTTCAAGAAGCCGTGTTTCATGACTTTGGGCTGCAAGCCTCAGGACTTGGTATTTCGTGGCTGGTGGCACAGACTGCCGTCCTGTGTTGGGAGGCCGGGGGATCTCTGCAGGTTTCGGGTGCCCAGCTTTCTCCCAGCCTGTCTCCCACGTGGGTTTCCCTACTGGCTGCTTCCAGTTTGGTCTGGAGCAGCTCCGCACACCGAGCACTCTCCAAGCCTACAGATTTGTGCCTTTGGCCTTTCAGACTCTCCTGGTTTGGAAATTTGCCCCACTCAGACTGCTCGCGGTTTCTAACTCTCTCAAATCTGCCCAAATTCACTTCTTTATGGGAATCTGACTGACCTTGTGAGGGAGCTCCGGTAAGATGCTGTTTTCATGCGGCCATCTTGGCCCCGCCCCCCCCCCCAATGAAGAGGAAATTAAAGCAATACTTTTGAGCTATTTTGCTCAATCATATGCCAATAAATCTGACAGCCTAAGTAAAAATATGAATATTTACAAAAATATGAATTGCCCAGATTAGCAAAAGAAGAAATAGAATACTTAAATAACCTTATTTTAGAAAAAGAAATTTAACAAGCCATCAATGAACTCCCTAAGAAAAAATCCCTAGGGCCAGATGAATTTACAAGTGAATTCTACCAAACATTTAAAGAACAATTAATTCCAATACTGTGTAAACTATTTGGGAAAATAGGCAAGAAGGAATTCTAACAAATTTGTTTTATGACACAAATATGGTAGTGATACCTGATCCAGGAAGAGCCAAAACAGAGAAATAAAATTATAATGAATATTAATGTAAAAATTTAAATAAAATATTAGCAAAGAGATTACAGCAATTTATCACTGGGATAATACACTATGAGCAGGTAGGGTTTATATCAGGAATTCAGGGCTGGTTTAATATTAGGAAAACTCATCATAACTGACCATATCAATAACAAAACCAACAAAATTATATGATTATCTCAATAGATGCAGAAGAATTTTTTGATAAAACACAGCACTCATTCCTGTTTAAAAACACTAGAGAGCATAGAAATAAATTGAACTTCCCTTAAAATGATAAATAGTATCTATCTAAAACCATCAGCAAGCATTATCTGTAATAGGAATAAGCTAAAAGCCTTCTCAATAAGATCAAGGGTGAAACAAGGATGCCCATTATCACCACTATTATTCAATATTGTACTAGAAATGTTAGCTTTAGTAATAAGAAAAGAAAAAGAAATTGAAGGAATTAGAATAGGCAATGGGAAAACAAAAGAATCCCTTTTTGCAGATGCTATGATAGCATATTTAGAAAATCCTAACAAATCAACTAAAAAACAACTTGAAATAATTAAGATCTCCAGCAAAGTTGCAGGATATAAAATAAACCCACATAAATCATTAGCATTTCTATTTATAACCAACAAAGCCCAGCAGCAAGAGGTAGAAAGAGAAATTCCATTCAAAATAACTGTAGACAATATAAAATACTTGGCAGTATACCTGACAAGACAAACCTAGAAACTATATGAAAACAATTGCAAAATACTTTTCAAACAAGTAAAGTCAGATCTAGACAACTGTAAAAATATCAATTGCTCCATGTGTAGGATGAGCAAATATAATAAAAATGATAATTCTACCTAAATTAATATACTCATTCATTTCCATATCAATCAAAATACTAAAAATAATTTTATAGAGCTAGAAAAAATAATAAAATTCATCTAGAAGAACAAAAGATGAAGAATATCAAGAGAATTAATGCAAAGGAAGGTGGCTTAGGAGTACCAGATCTAAAACTATATTATAAAGCAGCAATCATCAAAATCATTTGGTACTGGCTAAGAAATAGAGTGGTAGATCAATGGAATAGATTAAGCATATAAGACACAATGGTAAATGATTATAGTAATCTACTGTTTGATAAACCCAAAGACTCCAGCTTCTGGGCTAAGAACTCACTATTTGACAAAAACTGGAAAATAGCATGGCAGAAACTAGGTATAGACCAATATCTCACACCATTTACCAAGATAAGGTCAAAATGGATGCTTGATTTACACATAAAGGGTGATACCATAAGCAAATTAGGAGAGCAAGCAATAGTTTGCTTGTCAGATCTGTGGAGAAGGGAAGAATTTATGATGAAACAACAGATAGAGAAGATTACAAAATGCAAAATACATAATTTTGATTATATCAAGCTCAAAAGCTTTTGCACAAATAAAACCAATGAAACTAAGATTAGAAGGAAAGCAGAAAGATGAGAAACAATTTTCATAGCAAGTGTCTCTTCTAAAGGCCTCATTTCTCAAATATATAGAGAACTGATTCAAATTTACAAGAATACAAGTCATTCCCAAATTGATACACGGTCAAATGATATGAACATTCAGTTTTCAGATGAAGAAATCGAAATTATCTATAGTCATGTGAAAAATGCTCTAAATCACTATTGATTGGAGAAATGCAAATTAAAACAACTCTGAGGTACCATCCATGCCTATCAGACTGGCTAATATGAGAGAAAAGGAAAATGAAAAATGTTGGAGAAGATATGGAGAAATTGGGACCCTAATACACTGTTGGTAGAGCTGTGAACTGATCTAACCATTCTGGAGAGCAATTTGGAACTATGCCCAAAGGGCTATGAAACTGTGATCCAGCAATACCACTATTAGATCTGTATCCTCAAGAGATCATAAAAAGGGAAAGGGACCCACATGTACAAAAATATTTACAGCAGCTCTTCTTGTGGTGGCAAAGAAGTGGAAATGAAGAGGAATACCCTTCAATTGTGGAATGGCTGAGCAAGTTGTGGTATGGGAATGCAATGGAACATTATTGTGCTATAAGAAATGATGAACAAGAGGATTTCAGAAAAAACCTGTAAAGATTTACATGAACTGATGCTGAGTGGAGTGAATAGAAACAGGAGAACATCGTACACAGTAACAGTAACACTGCGTAGTGATCAACTATGATTGACTTAGTTCTTTTCGGCAATACGATGCTCCGAGACAATTCCAAAAGACTCATGATGGAAAATGCTATCCACATCTGGAGAAAGAACTGATGGAGTCCTACTGCAAATTGAAGCATCCTATTTTCACTTTGGGTTTTTTTCATGTTTTTTTTCCTTTTGTTTTGTTTCTTCTTTTACAACAAGACTAACATGGAAATACCTTTTTACATTTTTGCACATGGATACCCTATATCAGATTGCTTGCTCTCTTGGCAGGGCAGGGAGAGAGGGAGGCAGAAAAATTTGGAACTCAAAATCTTTCAAGAAAATGAATGTTGAAAATTGTCTTTATGTCAATTTGAAAAAAATTAAATACTTTTTAAGAATAAGATATTAATATATATTGTTGACTGCTATCAATCTTTTTCTATTTATTTATTTTAATTTTAAATAGTATTTTTCCAATTATGTGTAAAGGCAATTTTTAATATTCTTTTTAACTAAAACTTTGATTTCCAAATTTTCTCCTCCCTCCCTTCCCTTTACTCTAAAACAGTAAGCAATTTTATATAGGTTATATGTGTGCAATCATGTAATACATATTTCTGTGTTTGACTGTTATTAATCTTGCAGCAAACTAAGAGACCCAGATATTTTTTCACACAAATGCTTGTCCAACTGGCCTTCTCCATTTTGAACTTGTGAAGTTCATCTGTTGAACCCAAGTTCAATACTTATTTATCTCTATTAAATTTTATCTTATTAGCTCAGTTCACTAATCTCCTAAGATTCTTTTAAAACATATTTCTGATAATCAACATATTAGTTATACCTCCCAGATTTATCTGCAAATTTGATAAGTGTGGCATCTATGCACTCATCCAAAGCAAGTTAGATGCTATGTTAAATGAAATGTCAAACAGCACAGAGCCATGATGTGTAAGGGGAAGTGCCTTGGAGAGGCTGTGAAGCATGTGTAGATATTCTGTAACTAATTTGGATTGACTGGCTGTATGATGTATGGGAGAAACCTTTTTTTTTTGATTGGCTGCATAGGGGAACTGTGAGTATCTTCAAAGGGCCTAAATGAGCTTCAGCCACCTCTTTGCTTCATTCAGGTATGTGGGCATTAATGAGCACTTTTTGTGTCTGGCCATTCAACTAGTTTCAAATCTAACTTACTGGTCCATCTACCTAACTGTAATACCATCAGGCCCACATGTCTCCATATATGTTCAAAAAGGCTGCTATATGAGTAAACTAAATATACACATCAGAACTATAAACTAGTGAGTGACTTCTTTTAATCGATGTAACCATGTTCAAATGTCTATCTTACAGACTAGAGATACTATCATTATTGCTTTAAGAGCCAAAGAGGATTCTGGGGAAAAGCAATTAATATTGGTAGTTTTGAAGTGAAGTGAGAGTTGAGATATGACTTAGTATTCTTCCTATGGAGTGAAGTACAAGGTGTATATTTTGGCTGTAATCTATGCAGATCTAGGGAGAAACTGTGGAGAGTAAAAGAAGGCAGTATGGAACTTCTTCCTTACCAGAGTTGTCATTAAGTGATATGTTACCAAGAAATCTTATAGGCAAAACTTTATGAAGAGTTTGTGAAGAGCTGGAAAGTACAGAGTATTCTGGAAAGACAATTCCAGATAATTATTGAAGAGATCATTTTTAAAAGGATTAATCTAGATGATTCCCCAAGAAAGTGAATCTAACTCATATAAAAGAGAAATAGGAAGATTTGTAAGAGATTTTAACCAGTATCTAGAGTAAATTGATTAGTGTGAGACTTTCTAGACAAACAAAGAGGAAATATTTACTGTTGTATTGAGGGTATGAGGAAACTATGGCTGTAAATTTCTGCATAATCAAAATATTATGAATAGCTATATATGTTCTTTGTTATTAATAGTATTCATTAATAAATTATATATTCAGTAATTTTAATATTTACTTATAGACAAAGAAGATTAATTTCTATTGAAAAAGGAGATTTGTTCAGCTCATCAAATAATTAATATTTAATAAACTGGGGTGGAGTCCTGAGCTAATTAATTAAAGAGATCACACTCCTTAGAGTCAGGCAGTCTACAATTCCCTTAAGGGTTTCAGGGTATCCCGAGGAGTTTGTGGAACTTTCTACTACTGTTGGCTTTAGCTCCCACTGCCTGTGTTCCCCTGCTATTAGGGAGCAATGACTAACATCCCTGTTCCATTTAACTATTTTAGGAAGGAAATAAACAAGTATTTATTAAACACCTACTATGTGCTAGGTGTTGTATTAAGCACTTTACAAATATTATCTCATCTGATCCATCAATTGGCTCTTATAAAAGGATTTTTATTTTAAAGATGTAGCAGAAACAAGCGTACATCTCTCCAGTACTTACAGACTATAGCACCTCTGTCTCGGGAGAATTGTCTCACAACTTATTTCCTACTTGACCACATCTCATTCACACGCAGCCTTGATCCCACCAATGTTGCATCCTAAGGCAGTGTCATTGCCATTCAGTTTTCAACGTCATGTGTCCAGAAGGTCGATCCTCACTCTTTGCTTCTGGCTCCACCTGCAACATTTAGTCTACAACCCAGGCTCTAGTGTGACAAAAAGTTGAAAGACCTTCATGTCAACCTCTCAATTCACTAAGTTGTTTAGTTCCACTCCCTTCACCTAAAATGAAAAAAAGACCAAATAAAAAGACCAAGAATTAAGCCTATTTCTCAGGGAACATATGGTCTCAGAGGAGAAGACCCTGTAGTCCTTACTCTTACCACATGATCTCTCAGCAGACACCTTGAGCAAAAGAGTCATCAAACTTCCCCAGAACTGAAGGAAACAAAAAGATAGCTGAAGTTTCCTCAGGCTCATTCAAAGATACCAACAATTGCACCTATGTAGTCAATTGAAAAATGGGCCTCACTTGTGGTTAGACAATCAGAACCAGTTACAGAATGTCTGTGAAAGCTCCACAGTCTCTCTACAGCAATTAACCATTATCACAACTCTTCCAGGAATCATTTACCCTATATCTCCGTGAAGAAAGACTTCCTCAGCTGAGAAAGCTAGTAGGATGCCAGACCTCATTACATATTAATGAGAAATCAATCATCACAATATATTCCTGGATTTCTCTAAAGCCCATAATATTAAAAGAAAAATCAGATAACAAGTCAAGTGACAGACCAAGAGGTAACTGACATACAAGTAAAGTGTGGTCCATCTCATCATACCCTTCTATACAAGGAGGCACATCCTCTATAACCTGTTATAATAACAGCTTATACAATTGGCCTTTCCTTCACATCCATGATGGTGTAAATAACATACAGTCGACTTCAATACAGTTGATCAAAGGACAAAGACAGAGCAAGAGATACTTAAACTTTTTGTGTTAAGGAACTACTTTGTTTCCTATTAGAAGCCTCATACTTGATGACACACATTATATGTGTTATGTGTGTATCAATAAAACTTATTCATATAAGCATTGCCCCCTTTAAAGTAGACATATGAAGAAGTGATATACTTATTCCACTGATGCCTCCATGAATCAAAACAGTTTTAGAATGCCTCTTTTAGGATTGCTAGACCACAGACTTCCCTGAAACACATACATGACTATAGACATACATAGCACATATAAAGCATGTCACCAATTGTGAGTCTTCCAGCATGAAACAAAATAGTTTAAGTTTCTCATATCTCTGTCTTTGCACAGCTACTTTGAATAAATCATTAGAAGGTGACCGTATATTTTTATACCATAATGGATATTGAGCAAACATCAAGCTTGTATGAACTAATGCAGTATGAAAAAAACAGAATCAGTGCACTGCATAACCTGAATAGTAAATGAAAACAACACAAAAAAATCAGACACTGATTAATTAAAATGACCAGAGAACAGATCATGAAATACACTTCCTTCCTCTCTAGAGAAAGGCAAAGAGTTATAGGGGGTTCTTATACCATCAAACATGATCCCTTTTTGTCAGTTGGATTTGCGTATCTTTCTATCTTACAAAAAGGATTCGATGTGGATAGAGTGTCTTAGCAAATGACTAAACCATAAAACAAAAGCCATCAATAAAATATTTTAAAGTCAACTAAATACACAAATATCTTCTATAGTCGTAAAAGGGATAGAAGCAGTTATGAGGAATGTCATGCAAAACATGCATTGAATTAAGTACCAAGCTCAGCAAATACAATAAAACTCTGAGGTTTGCAAAGCCTTACATAAACATTACCTCATTTGATTACCTCCTCACAACATCCCTATGAGGGAGGTGCTTTTATTATCCCTGTTTTTACAAATCAAGAAATTGAGGCTGAGAGAATGAAGCTATTTGCCAGGTTCATGCAACTAAAAGTGTCAGGGGCAGGATCTGAGCTCATATCTTCCTGATTTCAAGTCCAGTGCTCTTACCTACTGCACCACCTACCTACTGTCTCTGTGAGGATTTGGAAGGAATTGGTGGTCTGACCCATCTTCTTAGCCACACCTAGAACCACACGTGATGATAGCATGTCCATGACCCCTCCAAGGAGAATGAGATAGATACAGAAATAACTTCTATTATGCAGTATGTGCACATGCATTCAACCTATTTTTGGTTGCTCAAGATCAAAAATAAATTCTACAACCTTAAAAAAAATTCTTCCTTCACAAGCTTCAGAAATTATGAGATCAGCTGAGAATGAGCCAGAATGTCTGCATCATGTATCACATGTCTATTTAGCCACAGTCCATACTGTCACAACCTCTGTCAGTCAGTCAGTCTACAAGCGTACATTTAACGTGTACTGAGCAGAACTCTTTCCCCTAGCATTTCCCCTGGGGGAATTCAAGGCAATTAGGAAATAAAGTCTCTTGCCCTGCTGATTACAGTCTAATTAGGGAGATCGAGCTATAGGCACACGAAACCTAATAGCAATTCCTGTTCATTTTTCTTTGGCTCTACCTTCTTCCCAATGACCTTGCCTTTCAAATCCTAATCACTCTGTGCACACAGTAGGCATTTAATGAATATTTGTTGAATGGAATGAAAAGTTTGAACTATGTAATAGCCTTTAAACTAGTCTCTCTACTGCTAGAGTATCTATATCTCATTCTATCCTGATCCCTGCTACCAATTACATCTTTCTAAATGATAACTATGCCATTTCCTACTCAGAAATCTATAATAACACTTTATCTACTATGGCATAAAGTCCCAACTTTTTAACCTGACATTCAAAGATTCCCACTGGACCTGGACCATGTGTTCCCCCTACAAACTCTTTAGCCGTATAACCTACTCACCTAGAATGAAGTTATACTTAAATGCTCAAATGCAATGTGATCATAGTCATGTTCTGTGTCCTCTGAAAATGATTTGTGCTTGCCCACCTATCACACTTTTACTCATAACCATTTCACTTTTGGCTAATCACTTGCCTTCTATAGGCCCCAATTCCCTCCCTGATAAAATAAGGCCATCCTGAATCCTGGGCACTATAGCCCACTTAAAACATCCTTGGATGGCATTGACTTTTTAGCTGCCATAGCACCTTTCTGACTCTTTTGTTGAGCTTGCAGTTTACTACAACCCCCAGATCTTTGTCAGATAAACTGCTATCTAGCAACACCTTCCCCATATTCTACTTGGGAAGTTAATTTTTTGAACCCAAGTATAAGTTTTTACATTCATCCCTACCAAATTTCATTTTCTTATTTGAAAAGTGAGGCAGGTATACTAAATTATGGGTAATCATCCCTTCTATCTATAAATTCTATGATCTATGAACTGGAATACTATAACCACCCTCCAACTCTGGTCCTAGCTTCCTCCCAAGACAGAAGCTACCTATCTTCCCAGGCCCAGTTAAAATCCTACATCTTTCACAATGAATTGTATAACCACCTAATTACACACATGGCTTTCTCTTTTCTCTGAAATATTCTATTAATTATTGCCTAGACAATTAAGCCAGCCATTGATCATGACATACCTTCTTAAACTGCTATTTTTAAAAATTTTTGTTATTATTCAACTTTTCACTTATGTCCTGTCTATTCTTCCCACTCCCCAACCTCACCACACTCCCGATAAATTACAACATCTTTGATGTCAGAAACAATGTCCCAATGGTTCTTTGTATCCCCATTATGCCTACCAAATAAACTCATAGCATCATGGATTGAGAGCTAGAAAGGACCTTAGAAGTCATTTAGTCCAACCTTCTCATCTTACAGATGAGAAAACTGAAACCCAGAGAGCTTAATTAACTTGCCAAAGGACACTTTAATATGTGGTAGGGCCGAGATTTGAACCTGGCTCCTCTGGCTCCAAGTCTAGCATTCTGTCCACCATGTTGGTTATATTAGATTTGTGTTAGTTAAATTATATTTGAGAACAACTAATATTTCTATAGTACTTTAAGGTTTACAAAGCACAAAAAGTGTTGCTTATGATCTACAAGGTAGGTATTATTTTTTATTGCTGCCATTTTACAAATGAGGAACTGAAAACTAAAAGGAGTCACAGAATCTAAGAGAAAGGGTGGCAAAGTCCATTTAGTCCAACCTACATCTGAATAAAAATGTCCCCTATGATATTCCCAATAAGTGGTCAGCCAGCCTTTACTTGAAAACCTTCAGGGAGGGGAAACCCTTTCCCTCTGGAGGTAGTGCACACCTTTGGGGACCACTTTGATTGTTGCTATTCTTTACATGATCTGCCTCTTTGCAACCTGCATTCATCACTCCTCATTCTTCCCTTTGAGGCTGAGCAATACAAATCTAATCTCTCTTCTACATGACAAAGGCTTGAGGACATCCTCCACTGAGACTTTTCTTTCCCAACCTAAAATTCCTCTTTTCCTTCAACCAATTTTCATATGGCATGCAACTCAAGTTTCTTTACCATCCTGGTTAGCTTTCTTAGGAATTATCCAGCTTTTCAGCCTTGCTAAAATATTAATGCCATACTTCAAATATAGTCTAATCAGGGAAGAATAGACTGGAACTACCACCTCCCTTTGGGCAGCTAGGTCGTACAGCAGACACAGTGCTAGGCCTGGAGTGAGGAAGACCTGAGTTCAAATCTGGCCTTATATACTTACTACCTGTGTGACCCTGGGCAAGTTACTTAACTCAGTTTCCTCATTTGTAAAATGAGCCAAAGAAAGAAATGGCAAACCCCAAGAAAATCCCAAATGGGGTCATAAGGATTTGATCATGAGTGAAAAGACTAAATAGCAACATCACCTCCCTAGTATAGGACACCATACCTCTCAGTGCAACCTAAACATTGCCTCTCTTGGTTGCCATATGATCCTGCTGACTCTGATTCAGTTTACAATACAACCCTGAATTCTTTTTCAGACAATCTGAAATCTAGCTACACCAGCAGGGATTCAGGGTTGTATTGTAAAGCAGGTGGTACTTGACCTGAATCTTGAAGGAGACTTCAGGTTCTAAGAGGTAGAAGAAAATATGGAATTAATTGAAGGTACAGGGAAGGCTCCTACCCTTGTGCCTCTGGTCTCTGACTGGTATCTTACCCAGTCTTACCCAGTCTTCAGCCCACCATGCCACTCCTCAGCTAGCACCATATATCGCGTTGCTTTGTAACTACCTTCCCCCATTTACTGCCCTCCCTCCAGATTTTCCTCTCAGAATAATAATCAAAACAACATTGCTATTTCTAGAAAGGACATGCCAATCATTTGCCCTATGGCTCCAGTCACCATTCCCTCTGATTTCTCTGTCTAAAATACTCCTTCACAGTTACCACTACCTTTCCTGTATATGTTATAACCCCACTAAAATGTGAGCCACTTGAGAATAGGAACTGTCTAGCTTGCTTGTGTTTGTTGCACTGGAACTTGACACAGGGCCTAGCATACAGTAAGTGCCAAATAAATATATTTTTTTATTCTTTAATTCATAGGAAATGTATTGTTATGTATGAGGGACAATAAGAAGGCCAGTCTGTCAGGCGTAAAAGACTCTAAAAGATGAATAGTTTGCCTTTTATCTTAGAAGATCAAGGGATCCCTTTGGAAGAAGGGAGCCAAGGGGCTTTAGGACCAACTCTTCCTTTCTCATGTTGTCAGGATCACATCTGCCTGTTCCTGAGGCATTACCATAACCACCCATTCCAGGAGATACCTATCATTGCTCAGGCCATTGAGTTGTTGGATTTCATGTGATTTGCCAATAGTCAAATAATTAATATCAGAGCCAAGACTTAAATTCAGGCCTTTTCATTCCAAGCTCATTCATTTCATTCCAAAACTCTGTATTGAGACGCTGATGCCACAGCCAACCATCGCTTCTGTTTCCTGTCCACATTTTGCTCCCAGTTAATCTTCAGAATGCACAACAGCTTTCCTCGAGTTATTACACATAGATGGGAACAGTGCTCTGAAACTAGAGAAAATTCCCACGTGGCAACTCAGAGAGTCAGCCAACCATTCTTTCTCACTTGATAGTAACTTCTCTTGTGGTTGCACATATTTTCAATTAGCACCAAAGAAACCTTTTCTTTACATGGCAATATCAATAACATGACATTTCTATAACACATTTCACCTTTTACAAAAGGATGATTATGATTAATTGATGAGCCCTGATCATTTGGGGTAGAGGGAGTTTACCTTCAAGGCACTGTAACAATAGAGTTATCCCTTCCACATCGGGACTTTCTCCATCATGGTCTCCATACACTGCGGGCCAGCATACGAAATTAAATGGAAGTTTTGGTGGAGTTTTGCAGAAGCCAAAGATGACACGTGAAGGCCAGCAGATGACACAGAGTCTATGATCAAATACTTAACCCAAATTTTACAATAAGGTATTGTAAATGTCCCATAAAAGAAAAAGAAAAAAATCAGACTTCTCTGCTATGAAGGGAGGGCCAAAAAATTTTACACAGATTTTCCTGATGGGGGGGCACACTCAAAATCCCTAAGATGTGGAAGGGATAACTGTAATACAATCCACCAAACATCGATTGAGCATCTACTGCGTGGAAAATGCTACATGAGTTGCTGTAGGGAATATGAGGTCAAATATAATACAGCTATTCTTCCCTGGGGATCACGGATTTAGAGTGTAGAAACTGTGTAAGCCAACCTTCTTATTTTACAGATGAGAAACTCACACTCCAGGGACAAAATGACTTGCCCAAATCATTTAGTCATTTGTCCATTTCACACAGGTGAAAATTTGCATAGCTAGGATGTGAAACATGCAAATCCTCTATCTCCAAATCCAGAGATTGTCTCTCCGTATTATTCCATCCCCAGCTTACAGTCTAGCAGCCAGGATGAAAGAGCTACACAAATCATTCCATCAACAGGAATTTATGAAGTATCTACTGTGTGCCAAGCACTGTCTTAGGTACTGGGAATGCAAAGACAAAACAAGAAATAATCTCTGCCTTCAAGGGGCTTACAGGGCAGGGAAGGGAAAGAGGTCAACCCAGTCCAAGCTGAGAGCTCTCTATTTTAATGAATCATTCCTTCTAACTAGAAGTATGTTCTTATGCAATGCTGAAGGACTGCAAGTGATGTCAGCGCCCTCTAAATTTGGTGCCCTGAGGCAGAGCCCCAACTGTCCCACCTTTGTTAGGATTCTGGTGCTTACCCTACTGGGTTGAGCTCTTCCCTTACCCTGTCCTTCTCCCCATCCCTGAACCAATATGGGATGGCTTCCCCAGCAGCAGGCTAGCACCAGAATCCTGAGGTCTCTCCACTAACCTCAACAGAAAGCTCACATTGTGCCACTTGTTTCATGTATGACTTGAGGTAGTTGTTCTGGGCACCAAACAAAACCTCTATGCTTAGGCATAAAGGGGGAATTAAAGTGTGGCCCTTCTATCCTAGGGACCCAACCTGGTGAGCAATAAAGGAGGAATCACATCTACTGATTAATCATTATCATTGCACTCATCCTCATATTGTGCCTAAACCCCCCTCCTGCTCTAATTTAGTCTCTCCATAGCACTCATTAGGGCAACTAGGTGGTTCAGTGAATAGAGCACGGGTTCTGGAGTCAGAAAGACTCATCCTAATGAGTTCAAATATGGCCTCAGACACTTACTAGCTGTGTGACCCTGGCCAAGTCACTTAAACCTATTTGCTTCAGTTTCCTCATGTGTAAAATGAGCTGGAAAAGGAAATGGCAAACCACTGCAGTTTCTTTGCCAAGAAAACCCCAAATGTGGTCACAGGGAGTCAGACACAACTGAAAGATGACTGAACAACAACAACAGAACTTACTAATCCTCATCCTTTGACCAAAGAGGGAGTGCTTCCTCTGGACATCCAAGCCTGAGCAGAAATAGGTTCCCTCCAACCCCTTGATCAAACCTATCTGGTTGTTTTATTAGTACTGCTTCCCTCCACACTAGAGTATGTCACACTAGTGCTCTTGGCAAGCCTGATTGAGAATACCAAAGAGTTCAATTAATTTAATTAATGTGCTCGGCACTTAACGTTGAATATTGCATAATTAAAAATGATAATGAGATGGTAGGCCAGCATAGGGGACCAAAACAATTCTAATACACAGCATGGATGCCAAAAATCAAATTTTAGTTGTTTAAAACTTTAAAGGAGCATTGGGTAGAAGGGGGATTAGATATTATGAATACATAATGTTCTTGACATAATAAAAATAATATAATCTACTCAGATCAGTAGAACATGCCCTTTGACTTCTGTCTGAGGTAGCTACATAATAAAGTGGATAGTGTACTGAGCCTAGAGCTGGAAAGACCTGAGTTCAAATCTAGTCTCAGATACTTACTAGCTGTGTGACCCTGAACAAGTCACTTAACTCCTCTCTGCCTCAGTTTCCTCAATTATAAGATAGGGATAATAATAGAACCTACCTCCCAGGGTTGTTGTGAAGATAAAATAAGATGATATTTGCAAAGTACTTGTCACAATAGTCAGCATTTAAATAATCCATATTCCCTTCCCCCTTCTGTTTCCAGTAGTTGTGATGGCTTTGGTGAATCCAGCCACAATCCCTCTTTGCCTCCCTTTAGACCAGAGCAACTAAGTGTGAGTTGACTGGTAGGGGTACTGAAACCAAGAAGAAAGAAATGTTCTCATTCTAGGACAGGACGCAGGCTTCTGGCCTCAGCACTCAGCAACGATCAAAGTGTCAACCAACTGAGCTAGCTACATGAAATGCCATGGACAACAAAGCAAACGGGGGAGTTTAGAGAAAGTTAGGCACTAGGCCTCATAGAAACACCTGAGTTTATGCTTCCTTCATATTCCCTTTTCGGTTTTCCAAACAACTTGGGGCTCTGGATTTTTTTGGGAGGGGAGTGGGAGCTTAGAAGCAAGGAAGCTTTTTTTTTTTAAACTGCAGCAGGCCTCATTTGTATCACCAAGACTGCTACTACTGTGTTTGTTGTCCTCTCTTGGTGCTAACACTTATAAAGTGGGGGATGTCTTCTAGGTCCCGTAGGCTAGTGACCTTCAAAGCTGACCTCTCTGTTAACCCTTGAGCAATTGGATTTCTTTTTTTTGTTGTTGTTGCTTTTTTGGCAGGGCAATTGGGGTTACGTGACTTACCCAAGGTCACACAGCTAGTATGTGTGTCACATGTCTGAGGCTGCTTTTGAACTCAGGTCCTCCTGACTCCAGGGCTGTTGCTCTACTCACTGCACCACCTAGCTGCCCACCATCGTATTTCTTATGCTGATGGAATATACAAAAAGTCCAGCATCTGGACAACTCCAGGTATCTATTTGCTTCTCTGTGATCCTGTTTGGTCTTCAATAGCTCCTTTCCCCCACCTCTACATTCTAAATGAGGTTATTTATTCTCCTGAAGCCCAGGAAGATAGTACCTCCAGTGCAATCAATTCTCAGTTCAAGAGATGCACGTGAGAAGGCAGCTCCTTCAGCTGTGAAAAGAATTAGCCTTTCTGCTGAACTAGGCCCTCCCTCAGCACTGCACATGGCTCTGATTTGGAATGACATAGGAGTGTCACACAGGAACAGTTTTGCAAAGAAATTCACCCCTCATCAAACCTGTCTGCTAGGTAGAAAGTAATGTCAGATGTGCTTTAAAGGAAAAAAAAGTACATTCAGAAATCGTTATCCATGACAAAGAGGGTAAGGGGATCACAGAAAAGAAATGATGAATGATAAAGCATTTTTTCCACTTTTAAAGCTTTATTTCATTTTTAATTTATGGAATAAAACAAGTATTTCCACAACATAGTATAATAAAAAAGATGATTGCACATGAAACTGCAAATCTACTATGTACAGCTTGCTATTCCTTTTAAATGTACAACAACAACAAAATTATCATGTAAATTTCTTTTAAAGCATCTATCAAGAGCATACTATGTGCCAGACACTGTGCTATGTGTTGAGGGTCCTTATATAAGTTAGCCAGACAATGGTTGGCCTCAAGAAGCTTACAATCTAATAGAGGAACACTGGCAAGGGGAACATGATTTAGAAATGGCTTGGCCGTTTCTGTGGAGGCCTAGTACCTGGCCAGAACAGAAAACGTGGTTGGGAGGGGGCTGGGAAAGGTGCATGCCATAGGTAGGAATTAGCCTACATAAATAAGATAAGCATTCCTGTCTGTGCCTGAAACTTACCCCGAGCATCCTTGAACTCCTGTTTGCAAGCTGACAACTGATTCAGGACCTTTGGGCCCAATGTAAATGAATTAAGCTGCTGCTCAGTTCATGGTACAATTATTAAGGTTTCATAATAATTAGAAGAGGAGACAATTGATTAAAGACTTTCCAAGATACAGCAGCAACGTCTGAATTATAAGCCCAATGTTAATATTACTTCACCAAGGATAAAGACTATCTGTGGGATATTCATTAAGATGATGTGACAACAGACCAGTAGTCATAAATTCCCATTTGTTTCATAGGCCATAGTTGCTGGAAGTCTGTTTTCAAAGCTTGGCCCAGGAGTAGGTAACTGCTGATGTAGTGAGATTTTAATTCAACAATTCAAACGAAATATCATTGTGGACTAATGGGCATCGAGGAAGGATACTTGGAGGAGGTGATGTTTGAGTTGCATTTTAAAGGATAATTAGAAATGCAAAAGGTAAAGTGGAAGATCGAAGATCAATAAAGTAGAGCTGGAAGGGATCTTTGAGGTCAACAAGCCCAACCCCATCATTTTTACATAACAAGAAACTGAGGCCAAGAAAGGTTAAATGACTAGCCCAATGCTACCCAGGTAGCAAATAGAGCTGGGATTCAAATCACAGTGTAGTGTAGTGGACAGAGCATGGAACCTAGAGTCAGAAAGACCTGGATTCAAATCCCAACTCAGCGTGATCCACCTCTGACATTTTATCACCATTCTCTGTACAAAACCTTTCCTTATCCACCAACTGCTAGTGCCCACCCTCCCAAACCACTTTGTCTGCTTTGTCTATATTTGTATTTGTTCCTTCATATTTATGCTGTATATATATATATATATGAATGTCAGGCCACTGGACCCAGATGGCTCTGGAGGAGAAGGTGAGGCCGGTGACCCTGCACAGCCCTCACTCACTCAAATCAAAGTCAACTGCAAGTCATGTCATCATTTCCCTGATGTCATGGTCCTCTTCAAGAATGAAGGACAAACACAACAACAACAATACATGTATATAATTCCAATTATATAATATAATTATATATCATTATATCACATCATATTATGTGATCGATTATGTCATATCATATCATGTCATATTATATCACATTATTTCGTGTCAGATTATATTACATGTACTTGTCTTCCCCTTAAAATATAGGTTCCCTGAGAGTAGGGATTGTTTCATTCCTTATACTTATGTCCCCAGCATCTGGCATCATACTCAGCACATAGTAGGTGTTTAATAAATACTTGTTCATTGGTTGATTGATACTCTGTGCTAGGCATTGGGGGAAATATGAAATTTACATAAGATGCAGTCCTCTCATTTACAAGGCTTAGAGTCTAGTAGGGGAGATCTAACACACAGAATAATTAAATATAATACACAAAATTAAAAAATATAAACATTGAAGAAATGCAAAATAAAGCTGTAGCATTTAAGGGAGAGAATATTACAAACTTGAGAGTGACATCAAGGAAGCTTTCAAGGAAAAGATTTTATAATGAGTTATAATTTAAAGAATCAGTAGGAGCTCAACAGGCAAAGAGATGGAAATTCACATTTCAAAGACTTAAGAGTTGGGGGCAGAGCCAAGATGGCTACTGGAAAGCAGGGACTTGCTTAAGCTCTCCCCCAAATCCCTCCAAACACCTATAAAAATGGCTCTGAACAAATTCTAGAGCTGCAGAACCCACAAAATAGCAGAGGGAAACAGATCTCCAGCCCAGGAGAGCCTGGATGGTCCCTGGGAAGGGTCTTTCACACAGTACTGGGAGTGGAGCACAGCTCGGTGGGTCTCACCAGGACAGACCAGACCAGGAGTCAGCCGGCTGGAACAGGCCTTAGGGCCATGAGTCATTGAGGTGTGGCAGTTACCAGACTTCTCAACCCACAAGTGCTAAAGAGCAGGTGTTTCAACAATCAATCATTCCCAAAATACTTGTTTACAATTCAAAAGTCCACCCCTAGGTCAAAACAAGTTAATCTCTTTAGCTCATAAAGTACTTCTTGAGGATTACCCTGCCATTGCAAGCTTTTTCCTAGTACCCTGAGGCATGGGCATGCTTTAGTTAGTAAAGTCCTAAATCAAACAAACAAATAGACTTGTCTTGGGGATGTTTCCTTCTCTCCAAACTGCCGTTGCAGGCTTCCATGTGGCACCCAAAGTCCCAATTTCAAATAAAGAGTCCAAACAAAGTTCTTTTGGGGTCTGTTCTCCCCATTATGTTCCAGTCCCAGGCTCTAAGTCCTGAGGGTCCGCTGGGCAATAAAGCCAACAGAGTGGGGTCCTGGGGGTCCAAGGCACTTCCCCCACCCCAACAAAAACAAATCCATACCTCCCTCCTGGATCCCAAGCAGCCCAAGCTGAAGGGACCAAAAAGGCAGACTCAGTGCCTTGCTACAAAGTTTCCATCTTGCCCCAGGGCTGAATTCCAAGCCCCTGGGTTCCTGGTGGTCTAGCTCCAGCTGGCCTCTCCTGGCTTCTGCCAGAATCTGGATTGCAATGTAGGTGATTCTCCACCTTTTTGCTCACCTCAAAGTTCTCTGCTCTGGCTGGGGAAGGCAGGGAAAAAGCGCACCCAGCATTAGCTGCAAAGTTTCCATCTTGCCCCAGGGCTGGACTCCAAGCTCCTGGGTTCCAACTCCAGCTGGCCTCACCTGGCTTCTTCTAGAACGTAAGCAATTTTCCACCATTTCGATCCTCTCACTGAAGTCAACTCCAAGGCAGCTCAGCACTTTCAACTTTCCAAAGTTCCCATGCAGGCAGTCTTCTGTTCTTCTGGATCAATATTTCAGCAGCCGTTGTCTGCTTCTTCTTTCTCCTCACCAGCCCTTCCTGCCAAATCTGCAGCACAGCCCTCCTGGGCCAGGCTTATCAGCTTAAGCCCTTGGAAGAAGGGATTATCTCTCAGGACCACTCCCAGCATTTCCACCTTCCTGTTTTCCTTCAGGCTTTTGTTGCTCCTGGGGCTCCATAGAACCATAGCCACCCCAAATACAAAGAGCAACACAAAAACAGGGAAATATTCAACCAACCCAGTACCCCAAAACGCCATGCTTTCCTCTTAAAGTCAGATCCTACCAACTACACCATTTGTTTCAACAATCCGGCTAGCAGCTGTTGTGGGGGTGAAAGACCAACACAACCAGCACCCAGAAAGCTGCCAACACGCTGCAAAAGCACAGGTTCTTTTGATCTGCTGTAGTAAGGAAAGCAACATTAAGGGGTTGACAAGCTTACTTTAATTCAGCATACAAATATCAATCACTTAGTTCAGGGGAAAAAACCAGCACCCTGAACTTCAGAGCAAAATACAAACAAAGTACAAACATCGACAGACAGACCTTGTCTGATTCAAATCCCAATACATAGTTACCAGAGTTTAACAAAGCCCCGGCATCCCAGTTATAAGCTGGAGGGCCCTTAGCTACAGCTACCTGGAGTCTCCGAATCAGCACACCAGCACAGGTGAGAGCCCTAAACAAATTACAAACATCGACAGACAGACCAAATACAGCCCAGGAGCTCATAATGTGGGCTGGCCCAGAGTCACTTGCGCCACCACTGCTGTGGGTAAGAGCTCCGGGGAAGAGAAAGCCAACCCCTGGTTTTATATCTTTTTCAGGGTCAAGGGTGAGTCACAGATGTGACTCACCCATGTGACCTAAAATCGTCACAAAGAGGCGACTTAAACCCACGTGGTCTAAGAGCCTCTGATATCCCAAACCTATTATTCAAACTCATGTGTAAACTAGACCCTCCCTTAGTTAGCCCCACCTGGGGCCCCACCTTGGCTACCAATTCACACCTACATAGGTTTAGCACCTAATTGGGAAGTGGGCCTGGGGCTTAGCACCTAGTAAGACTCAAAAACACTTAATTAATCATTTTAAAACAGTGAGAAAGTCCCAACTCAATTGATATTACAGCAGGTTAGTGGGAAACTGTGGGATAGAGTTTAGAGTGATACCTGGAGGTGGCGGAGGTGGTGTACCATTGGTGGTGGCGGCACCAGGATGCTCCTGAGGCTGCTTGCCAAGTCCCTGGCTCAGATGATGTGAGGAATCTGGCAGCAGATCAGAGCAGAAGTGCAAGCAGCACTTTGTGGGCACAGAGGCAGGATTTCTTCCTGTGCCCTGAGTGGATCTGGATTGCAGTCCTGGTTGGTGGTGCTTGGGGGAGGAGGAGCACTGCTGTGACAGAGCCTGCAGTGACTGTGGAGTAGAAGTAGTTCTGAAAACAGCAGTGCTTGGACACTAAAGCTTGGGACAAAGTATTCTCTAGTCCACAAGCAGTCATACGCCAATGAAAAACTCCAGAGTCAAGTAGTTGGCTGGGAACACAAACAGGCAGCAAAAAACAAACTCAGACTCAAACTCAAACTCTAAATTCTTTTTTTGGTGACAAAGAAGACCAAAACATACAGACAGAAGAAGTCAACAAAGTCTAAGAGCCTACATAAAAAGCCTGCAAGAAAAATACGAATTGTTCGCAGGCCACAGAAGAGCTCAAAAAGGATTTAGAAAAGCAAGTTAGAGAAGTAGAGGAAAAATTGGTATGAGAAATGAGAGGGATGCAAAAAACCCATGAAAAACAAGTCAATGACTTGCTAAAGGAGACCCAAAAAATACTGAAGAAAATAACATCTTAAAAAATAGAGTAACTCAAATGGCAAAAGAGCTCCAAAAAGCTAATGAGGAGAAGAATGCCTTGAAAGGCAGAATTAGCCAAATGGAAAAGGAGGTCCAAAAGACCACTGAAGAAAATACTACCTTAGAAATTAGACTGGAACAAGTAGAAGCTAGTGACTTTATGAGAAATCAAGATATTATAAAACAGAACCAAAGGAATGAAAAAATAGAAGACAATGTCAAATATCTCATTGCAAAAACAACTGACATGGAAATTAGATCCAGGAGACACAATTTAAAAATTATTGGACTACATGAAAGCCATGATCAAAAAAAGAGCCTAGATATCATCTTTCAAAAAATTATCAAGGAGAACTGCCCTGATAGTCTAGAGCCAGAGGGTAAAATAGAAATTGAAAGAATCCACTGATCACCTCCGGAAAAAGATCCCAAAAAGAAAACTCCTAGGAATATTGTTGCCAAATTCCAGAGTTTCCAGGTCAAGGAGAAAATACTGCAAGCATCCAGAAAGAAACAGCTTGAATATTGTGGAAACACAATCAGGATAACACAAGATCTAGCAGCTCCTACATTAAGCGATCTAAGAGCTTGGAATATGATATTCTGGAGGTCAATGGAGCTAGGATTAAAACCAAGAACCACCTACCCAGCAAACCTGAGTATCATTCTGCAAGGGAAAATATGGATTTTCAATAAAACAGAGGACTTTCAAGCTTTCTCAGTGAAAAGACCAGAGCTGAATAGAAAATTTGACTTTCAAACACAAGAATCAAGAGAAGCATGAAAAAGTAAACAAGAAAGAGAAATCATAAGGGACTTACTAAAGTTGAACTGTTTTGTTTACATTCCTACATGGAAAGATGATATGTGTAATTCATGAGACCTTTCTTAGTATTAGGGTAGTTGAAAGAATATACATATATACATGCATACATATATATACACATATATATGTGTGTGTGTATATGTGTGTGTGTATATATATATACATATATATAGATATAGATATATAAACAGAGGGCACAGAATGAGTTGAATATGAAGGGGTGATATCTAAAAAAATAAAATTAAGGGGTGAGAGAGGAATACATTGAAAGAGGGAGAAAGGGAGAGATAGAATGGAGTAAATTATCTCATGTAAAAGTGGGAAGAAAAAGCAGTTCTTTTGGAAGGGAAGAGGGGGCACGTGAGGGGGAATGAGTGAATTTTGCTCTCATAGGATTTGACTTGTGGAGGGAATAACATACACACTCAATTGGGTATCTTACTCCACAGGAAAGTAAGGGGAAGGGTATAAAAAATGGGGACTATCGAAGGGAGGGCAGATGGGGGAGGAGGTACTCAAGAGCAAACATTTTGAAAAGGGACAGGGTAAAGGGAGAAAATTGAATAAAGGGAGACAGGATAGTATGGAAGGAAATATAGTTGGCCTTTCACAACATGAGCGTTGTGGAAGTGTTTTACATAATGATACATGTGTGACCTATGTTGAATTGTTTGCCTTCCTAGGGAGGGTGGGTGGGAAGGGTAGAGGGGAGAGAATTTGGAACTCAAAGTTTTAAAAGCAGATGCTCAAAAAAAGCTGTTTTGCATACAGCTGGGAAACAAGATATTTAGGGAATGGGGCATAGAAATCTATGCTGCCCTACAAGAAAGTAAGGGGAAAGGGGATGGTGTGGGGGAGTGAGGTGACAGAAGAGAGGGCTGACTGGGGAAGGAGGCAATCGGAACATATGCCATCTTGGAATGGGGGGAGGGTAGAAATGGGGAGAAAATTTGTAACTCAAAATCTTGTGGAAATCAATGTTGAAAACTAAAATATTAAATTAAAATGATCAAATTAAAAAAAAAGTACTTAAGAGATGAAAGGGACTTTTGAGTTCATCTAAAATAGTGGTATCTGCCCCCAGCATAATGACTTAGAAAGCCACAATTTAACACTGTGTTTTATTATATTTTATTAAATATTTTCCAATTACATTTTAATCTTGTTCTGCTGCATCTCCATGTTTGATACCTCCAATCTAGAACTTCATTTTGACAAAATGAGAACGTCCAGACACAAAGATCCCACAGGCAGGGAGTGGCAGAGCTGGGATTCATAACCCACATCCTCTGACACCAATCCTTGTTATTTCCACAGTGCTACATTATAAACATATAAAATAACACAGCTAAAGAAATAAAATCAGGAAAAGCCAAGTCCTGTTCAGCAGATAGAAATTAGTCCCCTCCAGCCGAAGGGAGAGAATGTGGAGGGAAGCAATGTGAGGTAAGATGTAAAAGGTAGAGCTGTGCCAAGGGCCTTGTATTCAAGGCAGAGATATCTGAACTTTGAAGAGCAAAATCTTCCTTGCCCTTTCTCATTTCTCCCAGCTCCAATCAAAATCACATTTACCCATCTACCACAGGTGTCTGATATACCTACAGTTAGAAATTCATCCCTTTGGTGTCTATCTGCCAAAACAAACCCAGGGCCTATATGGACATAATTACGAAACATTTTTCACACAAATAAAGTCAGATCTAAATAAATGGAAAAATATCAGTTGCTCATGGTTAGGCCGAGCTGATGTAATAAAAATGACAATTTTACCTAAATTTATTTATTCAGTGCCACACCAATTGAACTACCAAAAAATTATTTTACAGAGCTGAATAAAATAATAACAAAATTCATCTGGAAGAACAAGAGGTCTAGAATATCTAGGGAATTAATGAAAAGAAATACTACGGAAGGTGGCCTAGCTATACCAGATATTAAACTGTACTATAAAGCAGCAGTCATTAAAACTACTTGGTACTGGCTAAGAAACAGAGGCATGGATCAGTGGAATAGGATAGGAACACAAGATGGAGAAGTCAACGACTATAGCAATCTACTCTTTGATAAACCCAAAGAATCCAGCTTCTGGGCAAAGAATTCACTATTCTCAAAAACTGCTGGGAAAATTGGAAAATGGTAGAGCAGAAAATGGGCATAGACCAATATCTTATACCATATACCAAAATAAAGTCAAAATGGGTTCATGATTTAGGAATAAAGGCTGATACTTTAAGCAATTTGGGAGAGCGAGGAATTGTTTACCTATCAGATTTATGGGAAAGCAAAGAATTCATGACACAGCAAGAGACAGAAAGCATTGCAAAATGCAAAATGGGTAATTTTGATTATGTTAAATTGAAAAGTTTTTGTATAAAAAAGCCACTGCAACAAAGATTAGGAGGGAAGCAGAAAATTGGGAGAAAATCTTTACAACTAGTATCTGATAAAGGCCTCACCTCTAAAATATACAGGGAACTGAGCCAAATTTATAGAAATACAAGTCATTCCCCAATAGAAAAATGGACAAAGGATATGAAAGGGCAGTTTTCAGAGGAAAAAATTAAAGATATCTATAGGCATATGAAAAAATGCTCGAATCACTTCTGATTAGAGAAATGCAAATCAAAACAACTCTCTCCTCTCAGATTGGCTAAAATGACAAATGCTGGAGAGGATGTGGGAAAATTGGAACACTGTTACATTGCTGGTGGAATTGTGAATTGATCCACCCATTCTGGAGAGCAATTTGGAACTATGCCCAAAGGGCTATAAAAATGTTCATACCCTTTGACCCAGCAATACCACTTCTAGGGCTGTATCCCAAAGAGATCACACAAGTGGGAAAAGGACCCATATGTACAAAAATATTTACAGTGGCTCTTTTTGCAGTAGCAAAGAATTGAAATCAAGGGGATGCCCATCGTTTGGGGAATGGCTGAACAAGTTGTGGTATATGGATATAATGGAATACTATTGTGCTATAGGAAATGGGGAAGATACGGACTTCATAATAACCTGGAAAAACCTACACAATACAATGCTGAGTGAGTGGAGCAGAGCTAGGAGAACATTATACACAACCACAGATATATAGATTGTATGATGACTAATCGTGATAGACTTCGCTCTTCTCAGCAATATAAGGTTCAAAGACAACTCCAAAGGACTCATGATGGAGAGAGTTATCTACATACAGAGAAAGAACTATGGAGTCTGAATGCAGATTAAGGCAGATTATTTGCTCTCCTTTTTTTCTCTTTTGTTTTTTTTTTTTTGTTTCTTCTCTCTCATGATTCATTCCATTGGTCATAGTTCTTTACAACTTGACTATTATATAAATAAGCGCACATAATTTCATAAAGTGAAGAATTACCATTTAATTTATCTTTGGTTAAATCTGGATTTTTATCTATTTCATCTATTTATCTATTACTTAGAGGGAAGCCTACCTATACCATACTGCACTGTTTAACTTAAGAACAGAATCTTCTTTTGTGAACTCTTTAAATTTAATTCAACAAGGCACCATCCTGGGCACTAGGATTAAAAAAAACAGAGAGAGAGAGAGAGAACTTATTATTGAAGATGGAGGAGGAGAAGGAGAAGAAACAAAAGGGATCCATGGAAGCTTCTTAAGCAGGGAGTAACCTGGTCAGACCTGGGCTTAATAATATACCAACTTGGCAGCTCTGTGGATGATGTATTATACAGGGAAAAGAACAGTAGCAGGAAAAAAAAACCAATTATAATTGAAAAGCATCCTAACAAGAAGGTAAAGGCCATATGACTATAATGAACAATTTTGGCTCTGGGAAAGATGACAAAATGCATCTTGTTCTTTTCATTGAATAGATGAGGGACAACAGGTGCTGGATATTGTGTATTTTGTCAGGTATTATCTCTGTGTTGTTTTTGCTCAACTGTTTTTCTTTGTTACAAGAGATTTGCTTGGAGTTGAGGGTGAGATAAGTAACTATAATATAAAAATAACTATGTAATAGCTATGTAAATAACTAAGCAATAGAATTTAATACTATATAATAGTTACAAAGTAACTAAGTAATAGAAGTAACTGATAAAAGAAGGAAGGAAGGAAGTGTGTTGGTAAGCAAGATGGGCTCTTAGCACTCAGTTCAACCAAGTGTCCTTGAAGAGTTTGGCTTTTGTTTCCTTTGAGTAATTCAGTGTATTTCATTAAGTCTTACTAGGTGCTAAGCCCCAGGCCCAAACCCCTATTAGGTGCTAAGCCTATGTGGGTATGAAGCAACCAGGGTACTAAGGGGAGGTGCTAACTCAAGAGCCAATCGTAGGAGCCTAAATTCTGGCCATTCAGATGACATTTGATGACGTCTGAAACAGTATAAGAAGAGAATACAGAGCCATTTGTGCAGGGCTCTCACTCTTGGTGGCATGGAGACTCCTGGCAGCTGTAGCTAAGAGCCCTCCAGCTTGTAAACCCGGATGCTGGGACTTTGTTAAACTCTGGTAACTATGTATTGGGATTTGAATCAGACAAGGTCTGTCTGTTGATGTTTGTAATTTGTTTGTATTTGCTCCGAAGTTCAGGGTGCTGGTTTTTTCCCCTGAACTAAGTGAATGGTATTTGTATGCTGAATTAAAGTAAGCTTGTCAACCCCTTAATGTTACTTTCCTTAGCAAAGCAGATCAAAAGAACCTGGGCTTTGGCATGGCAGCATGCTTGTTGTTGAGCTTGTGTTGGTCTTTTACCCCCACAACAGCTGCTAGCCAGATTGTTGAAACAGGAAGGAAGGAAGGAAGGAAGGAAGGAAGGAAGGAAGGAAGGAAGGAAGGAAGGAAGGAAGGAAGGAAGGAAGGAAGGAAGGAAGGAAGGAAGGAAGGAAGGAAGGAAGGAAGGAGGGAAGGAGGGAAGGACGGAAGGAGGGAAGGAGGGAAGGAGGGAAGGAGGGAAGGAGGGAAGGAAGGAAGGAGGGAAGGAAGGAAGGAAGGGAGGAAGGAAGGGAGAAAGGAAGGGAGGAAGGAAGGGAGGAAGGAAGGGAGGAAGGAAGGGAGGAAGGAAGGAAAGCTTAAATACTTAGAAAATTTGGGGGGTTTCTTTGTTGTTGTTGTTTTAGTAGTCCAAGTGAGAGGTGATTAGAACCTAAATTAGGGTGGTGTCCCTGAGTAGAGAAAAAGGGACAGATACAGAAAATGTTGTGGAGGTAGAAAAGACAAGACTAGGTAACCAATTGGTCATGTAGCGTGAGGGAAAAGGAAAGGATGAGGATAACCCTGAGTTTGAGAATATGGATGAGTGGAAGTGCACTGGTGTTCTTGATAGAAATGAGAAAATTTGGAGGGGGGCATGATTAGGAAGAAAGATAAGTTCTGGTTTTGGACACATTAGGTTTGAAGTGCCTATGGGACATCCAGGTGGAGTCAGCTAGCAGGCACTTGGTGATATGGAATATACATGGAGGGAAAAAAAGGAAAGGGAAACTAAATTGGGGAAGGCTGAGAAGTTACAGAAAAGTGGGCTCAGGGGAAGAAGCTGCTGCCAAGAATCTTCCAGCTCAGAGCAGTTAGCTTAGACATGAAAATAAAAGCCAAGGTGACAGAGTAGTTCAGTTGCATTTTTACAGAATGTTTGAAAGTGTTTTCATTATATCCTGAAAATATACTGCTCCATCAAACTGATGCACAAGCATACCTTGTACTTCCCAATTCTCCACCCCACTACCAATCCTACCCCTACCTGAAATGCTCTCTTCCATTCATCCTTCAAGGTAAAACTCATGTCCCACCTCCACCATAAAATCTTCCCTGATTGCACCAGCCCAAAGTGATCTCTCCTTCCTTTGGAGTCCCCTCAGTAAAAATCTAAACTTCAAGGGCAAGAATTGTTTCTTTTGTCTTGTAGCACTAGCAAATTGTTCAGTGCCTAACACACAGTGGGCAGTTAACAAATGCTTGTTGTCTCAAATTGAGGTAAGCATTTTTGTCTATGACAATTAACACTTTCTGTCTTATATTATTAGTAATCTTTCTATGGCATTTGCCCAGTTACCCCAACTAGGGCTTAAATGAAATTTCTTCAGTTTTAGGACCTCATTTTCTAATGTTATCTCGATTCCTCTATACCAACCCAACACATACAGAGCACCTGTCACAGTGCCTCACATGTTGGAGGAGCTCGATAAATGTTTAAGGGATTGGGTAATTGGTAATCTGGAATTAAGGAGAGTTAGATAGATTCTAGTTACTGGGGGGTGGGGAGGAAGGGATGTCTGAATTTTCCTAGAGATCATTTGGAGATGAGCTTTTCTTGGCTGCCTCTTAGGACACTAAGAGTATCTGGGGCTACTTCCTCGAGACAGCTCAAATTCCATCTTCTGCAAAAGGCCTTTTGTAATAACTGCTTATAACTGCACTAGGACTATTTGTAGGAGAGAGACAGAGGCAGAGAGAGCGAGAGAGACAGAGAGACAGACAGACAAAGAAAGAGACAGAGAGGTTTTTAGGTTTGAATGAAAGCCATCCGAAAGTCACAATTCCAGGACCTATGATTCACAGATTGACCACTGGGTGGCACCAAAAATATGTCTCAAAAAACAGATCGCACCATCTTCTAATGCTCTCTCCTTTGCAAGGATTATTTTAACCTCGCTGGGTTTCCGAGTGGGGAGCTGTGTACCAATGCTTAGACCAAAGTCATCCAAAAAGGAAATGAACCAAGGTTGAATCAGATTGGAGAGCCTGGTTTCTCGGGTGTTGAATGCTGATAAAAAAGTTGCCAGCAAATTTGAATGTGTGGTCTCGGGATAGGAAACACAATACTGAACAAATGAGTTCCAATTAATGTGAAGCATTTAAATTTCTGTTTACCAAAAGAACACAGAAGTCCCTGCAGGCTCTCTGCCGACTGCCGGCAGCTTTGACATCCAAACACCTTAGCAGATCCTTGTTAAAGCGTTACTTCTTAAATGATTCAACTGCCTTTTAGCAAGAACTTATAGCAGCAACTATAAATACACTGTAATTAACATCACATACATAGCAGGGGAACTTTGAAAATAGTTCATTTAACATCTCAAAGGAGATGTGGGCTTCCCTCCACCCTATTATGAGGATATTGTCAAATTATTTATCTGGAACAAACTGTGAAATCTACTGGTTGGAAAAATAATGTGTTAGAGAAATGTTATGGTTTTAGTGCAAGAGAAATATCATCCATTTGACAAGCTCCATAAGGCCACACAATGTGTCATTGGCAAGTCCATTAAACTGTAATCTCCTGGAGGGCAGGGACCACATCTCTTCAAACTGTGTCTTCCCCAGCAGCTAACAGGGGCTCCTCATGGGGCAGGCACTTAGTAAATTAATGTTGGATTAAACTAAATACTGCAATACTTAAGGGACCACTTAAGCAGTGGTAGCCACATGTCCTCTCCCTTGGAAGTAGACAGCTTTTAGACAGCCTCCCTCCCCCCTCCCCCACCCTCCAGCACATTTTCAGGACGATGTGATATTTTGTCAAGGATGTGGAAAGGGAGTAGAAAAGAGACAATCTATCCATTGGCTTTCTACTACCCTAAATCTGGAAAGTTTGGGGGGAGGCAAGTCCCGAGTAATCTGAATAACTCTACCCAGTTAGTCCCAAATAAAACAGATTGGGCCCAAGGGCCAAGTGGGGTGAGGGGGAAATTGGGAGCTCTGCTAAGTTGTAGCTGTTTCACCTCTTCTTTATGTCTAGGGTAGGGGAATGCTGAGAAAAAGCCAAGCATTTGGTTGGCTGAGATTATTTCACAGTCCTGCAATGCCCGCCCCTCCTCTCTCACAATTGGGTGCCATGTTTGCTGTTGTTGTCGTTGTTCAGTCATGTCTAGCTCTTTGTGACCCCATGGACAAATAGCACACCAGGCTCTATCCTCCACTCTGTCTGGAAGTCTGTCCAAGTTTATGTTCATTGTTGCCATGACACTATCTACCCATCTCATCCTCTGCTCTACCCTTTTCCCTTTCCCTTCATGGTGTCACAACCTCCCACAGATGGGCATCTAGGACCACGAAGTAATCCTAACCCAACCTAATACTGTTGACGGAGACCAGCTCAGTATAGAAGAGGGACTATGTGTTCCAGAGAGTTGGACAAGTTTGCATGAAGAAAGAAGTTGATAGGAACTGTTGCACAAAGGAAAAATCTAAAGGAAAGTCGCTCATTTGTTATTGCATTAAAACAGAGCACAGAAAAGCCAACCTTCCCCCCTAGAGGTGAAAAAAAAATGTAGAGTCTCTTCTTTCACCTTTTCAGCTACATAATAATTGGTCTCTGAGGCAAAGCTGCACCTTAAATATTTGTAAAGTGCTTTGCAATTCTGAGAGTGCAATGTAAATGCTCAATATTAGAATTATAGCAGAAGAAACCACCAAGAGAAAAGGGTATGACAGAGATATATCAACCAAAGGGATTGCACCTACTTCAAATGTGGTCTGAACCGCGTTAAGATGCAATGTGGAAATATTTAACAAAATAAATAAAAATACAATAAAACCTAGATCATTTTAATCTGTGCTATTCTAACTCAATATCTGAAACAGGGATACTTATACATGGTTTAGTGGCCCTCATTTCTATTTGAGTTTAACACAGTTGTGGTACAATGACCAATGTCACTGGCTGGAGAACCTCAGGTAAAACATAGACTGTGTAAGGCAATGTGAAGCATGATGGAGAACTAAGTGGCAACTATGAACAGCCATGAGCACCCTCTGCTGGTAGAAGTAGAGAATTACAGGCAGAGAAAAGGGTTTTGCTAAGCTTAATGAGAATAACAAGGAGGAATGAGAAGGGCCTTCCTGCTATGGCTGAGGAGAGCTTTAAGGGCAGATGGACATGGGCAAGTGATGTTAGAAGGGATAACATTCTATGGGAGCCCTACCCAGGGCATGACTGTGGGTGACTGAAACTGTATAGGCCTCTATTGTCCATAAGTGCTGTTGTAAGCTTTACTCATTTTATTTGACCCGTAAACAAACTAAATAAGCTAATCCCTTGAGTTTTGTGAACTCTGTTCTTAGAAGCAGAGTTGGTGACAAGCCATTGGGTAGATGCCATAGAGTGAAGTTCCCATAGTTCCTGGGCAAGTTGCCAGAGAAGTGGAAAAAAAAAACAGTGAAATGCAATCCCTCCACCCTCTGAATCATGTAAGAGTTTATGACACCTGGGTTATATAATCAAAGAATGATAGGGATAGAAAAGGCACACCAAAGGATAAGGGAAAGGGGGAAAGGGAGAAAGACAAGAATGCAGAGAGAAGGTCAATGTCGTCAAAAGCCTCTATACAATATTACCTAAAGTTTTCTTCCCTACTCCCCTTGGGAAACGGTAGGAGGACCTTTAATGGCCAACTAAGGATCTAGGCTTTACCCTTTTGGCAATGGGGAGCCACTAATAATAATGAAATTGGAAAGGAAACTGACTTGGAGAAGTAGGAGGCAACTAGAATCAAGGAGCAGATAGCTGGTGCAGTGGGTAGAGCTTCAGAATGGGCTTTAGAATCAGGAAGATTTATCTTCTTCAATTCAAATCCAGCCTCTGAGACTTACAACAGTGTGATCTTGGGAAGGAATCTGCCTCAGTTCCTTCTCTGTGAAATGAGCTGGAGAAGGAAATAGCAAACCACTCCAGTATCTTTGCCAAGAAAACTCCAAATGGGGTCATGGAGAGTCAGACACAACTGAACAACAACAATAAATCAAGCAGGAGCAAGATCATTGGCAATTTTAGAATATGGGTCATATCCTGATGAGATTGGGTACTAAAAGTTCTGTTTGGTGGAAGTTCGTGTCTTTTTTCCAAATTTTCTTTTTTTCCCAATTAATGAGCTTTATTTAAAAAAGCAAGCATTTATTTTCTTTCCTTCCTACTCCTCTCTATTGAAAGAAAGAAAAAACCCTTGTAATAAATATGCTGTCATACAAGACAAATTTCCACATTGACTACATCCAAAAAATATTTGCCTCTTCTCCTTCTGCATCTTATATTCATTATTTGTCAGGGTGTTGGGTAGCATTCTTCATCATCAGTCTTTTAGTATCATACTTGGTCATTGATTATCAGAATTCATAACTCTTTTAAAATTGTCTTCACAACAACAAAGTGTTGTTAATGTTGTTATCATATAAATTGTTTTCTCGCTTCCCTCTATATCAGTTCATACAAGTCTTCCCAGGTTTCTCTGAATCTATCCTTTCTGTCATTTCTCTCCCAACTGACCTAAATCCCTGCCACTTCTCTGAAACAGTAGAGGAGGAAAATCATGTCAATAAATGCAGCCCACATACATGGAAAATACAAAAAGTCCTCCAGCCAATAGGCAGAGTTGCAACCCATTTTCATGAGCTAGGTAGAGCTCTCTGGATTGCTTCCTAGTTACAAGCTTTGGTGGTTTTCACTTTAGCTTTAATTCTATAATTTCCTGTTCGTTCCTCTCTCCCTCCCTCCTCCTCTTCCTTCCTGCTTTCCACTTTTATATTGTCTTGTACTAAGTTAAGGACTCTTAGGATCATAGGATCACAGATTTAAAGCTGGTAGAGTTGTTTAAATTCCAAAGCTACTAAGGCCTGTGGGGCCAGTGATAAGTTAATTCTGTTAACAGGGATTTGGACTATAATATGATTTCAAAACTACCTACCTTAAGCATGTGCTTACTCTCTCCCTCTGTATTCTTTTTAGCAAGCTGATATTAAGCATTCCCCACCAATCCTCTGATTTGAATTTTGAGGTGCAGGAGCCCAGTAATTTGTCCTGAATGAATTGCCTGTGTCCCCTTAAATAAGCAAAGTGAGTCAATGTGTTGTGATGGAACAGTTAAATTATTGATTCCTCCTGGGCTTAATGAGCAGCTTTTCGAAATTCAGCTGCAGCTTTCAGCATTAGCACTTTTCTTCAGCCATACAAGGGAAGATATTTTCCCCTGGTTTAAGCCTACAGCTCCCATTTATAACTGCTTGTATATACCACACATGCAAATTCAAGTCAGGCCAGAAGTCTAGACTCGAAAAAAATGACCTGGATGAAAAATACCTGAGGAAGTGAGTGCAAAGAGCATAGATTTCAATTCAGAGGATCTCAGTCCAAATCCCATTTCTGTTATCTGCACGTCATGACCTTGAGAAGTACAAGAGAGCTGCCCCTGCATTTATTCTCTAAGAAACTCAGTTTCCTCATTTGTAAATGAGGAGGATTGGAAAAGACGATGTCTAAGATTCCTTCCAGTTCTAAATCAATCATCCAACAGTAAGTGGTGGTCTTCAATATATTTATACTTGTATGGATCTCTTTGATGTGGCTATGTCTTCCAGTGCTGTTACTGAATGTAATACATGTAAGTACATATAAATAACAGGTTTTATTTTTGGTTGCTTCTGCACACAGTAGCACACAAGTTCAATGCGGAGAATTTTTGCAAAGGAGAAATATCCTGACATTCATTTCTTGTCTTTCTTTCCAATCTGACCTTGAGTGTTTTTTTTTCAAGGTATTAAGCTTCACAAAGCCTCAGCCCTCTACAGTAGTTAGCTAGTATGTCATTCTTTTCACACTTTTCTTTCTTGCAAAAGAAAGCTTGAATGTGCAAAGGACCCAGTTTCAGCTGTGCTGCAAGGAATGAGGTAATTGATGGAAAGAGAAAAAAAAAAGCAGGACAAATCTAGTACAACAGGTTCATTTCCAGAACATTCTAGGTCTCCATAGTTCAGATTTTCAAATACAACTGAATACAGAACTCGAGATGCATCAAATGTTAAGAGTAAAAGTACCAACAGAATAATATATTTTGTCATAATTAAGATAGCAGTGACAATGGTTATAAGATATTAATTGGAAATACTAGAAATATTAGAAATACTAGAAATCTGTTTTAAGACATTCAAAGTGATTTGAGTACAAGTAGATTAAAATAAATAAAAACGATTTATTTTGACCCTCAGTTTTCTCCTCTCAGAACAATTTGAGAACAGGAAAAGATCAACAATAGATAAAAATCTATTTCTCATGCAGTTTTGGCTTTGCAGATAACAAATAGAAGTATAGGGGAGGGGGAATACTACTTTATACCCTTTCTTGTAAAAAACAATTTTAACATTTTTTTTTAATTTTGAGTTCCGATTTTCTCCCTCCCCTCCTCTCCATTGAGAAGGCAAGCAATTTCACATAGGTTATACATGTGTAGTCATACAAAACACATTTCAATGTGAGACATAATATGAAAGAAAACACTGACCAAAAAAAAACCCAAAGTAAAGAAAAAGTAACTTTAATCTGCATTCAGAACCCATGAGTTCTTTCTCTGGAAATGGAAAGCACCTGTCATCATAAGTCCTTCAAAATTGTCTGTTTGTACTCTTTCTGGTTATTAAATCAAACAATAATGATGTTTCCTGGGAGGGGACACTAAGATTTTTTCACCCCGATCCTAGAAAAAAGATGAGGCAAGGGGCTTAGGAGAAGGAAGGGGTTCACTAGGGCTAAAGTCTCTGGGAAGAAGGAAGCACTTAGCACAGTGCCTGGTACGTAGAAGGCACTTAATAAATGTCTATTGATTGAAACATTCCCCAGAACAATGCTGCCAATACTCTAAATTTCAGCACCCTGAAAAAAGCCCTGATTGCCAACACCTAGGTATGACTGTATGTTTCAACACCCTGAACCGGTTGCCTTAAGACTTAAATTTCTTTCTAACCCTATCTGTGTCCTGTCCTTGTGCAATTTCTCATCCTTTGACACATTCTTGTGCCTGACACCCTAACCTTTGGAGCTTTACCTTGAATTTTTTTTTAAAAAGTAGTCTGTCATAGTAGTATTAAATTGTACATTATATAGGGGCAGCTAGGTGGTGCAGTGAGTAGAGCACTGGCCCTGGAGTCAGGAGGACCTGAGTTCAAATCCGGCCTCAGACACTTGACACATGTACTAGCTGTATGACCTTGGGCAAGTCACTTAACCCCAATTGCCCTGCCCCCCCCAAAATTGTACATTATAGTACAACATAAGCTCCTTGAGGGTGAAGACTGTCTTCCTTTTCTTCTCGTATTTCCTAGTGCCTGGCACATAGTCATCAGTTAATAAATGTTTGTTCATTGATCCTATAGATGAGGGTTCAAAGAAGAAAATGCCCTCTCTGGCTTCTAAGGGTAGACAAGGGGAGGGAAGGGCAGACCCTGGGTGGAAAGGGGCAAGGGTTGGCTCCTAATCAAGGGAGTGAAGCATAGGGCTACTCAGTGGTATTTACAATAACCTTGTTAATTTTAGCTTCGGGAATGTTGTCTTAGTGATAATAATTCAGGTTTGTATAGCATCTTTAGGTTGACAAAGTACCATCCTCACAGAAACTCTGTGAGATATAGGTTGTATGAATCCCTGCCCCCGCCATTTTGCAGATAGGAAAACAAACTCTGAGAAGTGACTTGCCCAAGGTAACTAAACTAGTAAGTGCCTAAAGCAGAAGAGTTGAAGCCACCTCCCCAGAGCCAATACACCTTCCACTAGGTCACCTTGCCTCTCGCTCATGTTACAAGGGAGACAGAAGAGCTAGAAGGAGTAGGGGCTCTGGGTCCTAAGGATTGACACAACACTGACATACCACAGAATTTATCAGGAACCAGACGAGGAGAAAATAGTCACTAGGTGACCATCTAAAGGCAGAGCCAGATAGGCAAATTAGAAAGAGGTAGGCAAGCACAATAGAACTGTTACCAAGACAACCAAGGTACCTCTGCCCAACCCCCAGCTAAAGCCTGTACTGAGCATGTGTAAGAGCATGCTATTGCATATCAATGATATTAATCACAAGGAGGGGAAGGATATGCAGGACATTTGTTGCATGGTATTTGGGAAACAGAAAGGGAAGAGAATGGAATACAGCTTACTGAATAGCAGATTCTAAAGTCAGAGGGATGGGGATCTCAGGCTAGGCAGACAAAGCAAGTTCAGCAAGTTCCTTTCCCACAACTCTCTATGTATGTATGTATGTGTATGTGTGTGTGTGCATGTGCACAGGTGCACATACATGTGTATATGTGTGTATGTGGACATATGGGTATGTATATATCTAAACATGTGAGTATGTATATTTATGTGTGTATATACATATATATACACATATATATTTATGTATTTATACATACACACACATGACTCTTATATATACAATAGAATTCTGAGATACATCCAAGTTTCTCCTGACCTGTTACTCCTGACCCAAGTGGGCCATGATCAAAGAGAAAATGGAAAAATCATCCCCATGCCACACAATTATACACAGCCCTGAACAATTCTGCAGGAAGAGTAGATGTGACTGGTGGCCAAAGTAGGAAAGCTAGCAAACATTCTCCTCTATCATTCTCTTGGTCCCCTTCCATCCCTTTTAAAAGTTTTTCCCTACATGCCCTTTGTGTGTGCATAAGAGGGCTAAAAACAAACAGCAAGGTGCCTGATTTTAGGTGACAACTTTCTTGAACTACAAAGCAATAATATAGAGAAATAGACATCACTGAACCTAAGCAGAGACAGAGTAGCTAGTCACCTCCCCAGAACACCCTACCACAGTGTTTTAGCTTTCTGTCGCTAGAGTGACTTCTTAAGAGATTCCTGAACACATTTTAACTGAGTTGAGGCATCATAGTTTGGGGGGTTTTTTTAGGTCTGTTTTTGTTGTTTATTTTAAGAGGGAGAATTATAGCTGTTAATCCATGATAGAGAAGGAATTTGTCTGATGAAACATCAGACAAATTGGACATCAAAACCAATTGAGAGAGATGGTAAAGGAGACAGGGAAATATATACCACACATAAATCTTCCTTACTTCCCAAATTTATCTAGGGTTTACCCTACATAGAGTTAAAAGATGATTTTTGCTCCATAGGGATATTATATCCCTCTACATCAGGGAAAGTACACACACTCCTTAGCCATAGCCCTCTTCAAATGTAATTCTCTCATATAGATAAGCAATATGTAGAATAATTTTGGTGAGAGGAAGTAGCTTCCAAATTCCACACTATTTTAGGCCTTAAGGTTTTATTGATTTGGGGGAACCAGAGCTAAGATTTCACTAGTGAAAGGAACTTGCAATAAGGAAATTTGTTTTACCAATGTTGATTAGTATGTACTTTGAAATTTATACTTTTAGAGAATTGCGTGGGCCACCCAGAAGTTTAAGTGACTCACTCAGCTGTGTGACACAGCTAGTATGTGTCAGAGGCCCAGGTCTTCTGATCTCTGAGTCCAGTTTTCTATCTACTGTGCCATACTGCTTCTCAGTCTGAAGGCTGTTGAGATGAAATATCTGAAAAATACACATTGTCTGAACTAGGTGTCTAGAAGCAGTGTATTGAGTTAGTCCATAAATATGTATACTTTGGACAGATACAGCAGAAGAATAATGAGCCAGACTCAGAAATGAGTGGGAGGGGCTGGGAAGTTAAGGGGAGGAACAGGAGGACTAAGAAGCCACATAGTCCAATCCTGTCATTTTATGGATTGGGAAACGTAAGCCCAGCAAAGTTAAGTTACTTGCCTGAGGCCATATAAGGAGTAAATGTGAGAGGCAAGATTTGATCTCGGTCCTCTGACTCCCAGCCAGCATTCTTTTCCTGTGATCTACTATATGATATGTATATATGTCATAAATATCTTCACATATCATCATATATATCATATATATGTGTAACAACAATATTGCCAGCAGCTGCTGTGGAGGTGAAAGACCAACACAAAGACCAACAACAAGAGCACACAGGAGGGTTAGTTTTCAGCATTGATTTCCATGAGATTTTGAATTACAAATTTTCTCCGCATTTCTACCCTCCCCCCACTCCAAAATGGCATATATTCTGATTGCCCCATTCCCCAGTCAGCCCTCCCCTTCTATCACCCCACTCCCCACCATCCCCTTTTCCCTCCTGTATGCTCTTGTTGTTGGTCTTTATGTTGGTCTTTCACCTCCACAGCAGCTGCTGACAATATTGTTGTTACACATATATATGATATATATGATGATATGTGATGATATTTATGACATAAATACATATCATATGGTATATCACAGGAAAAGAATGCTGGTTTGGGAGTCAGAGGACCTAGGTCAAATCTTGCCTCTCACATTTACTCCTTACATGGCCTCAGGGAAGTAACTTAACTTTGCTGGGCTTACGTTTCCCAATCCATAAAATGATATACAGGCAATGGGGCATAGAAATCTATCTTATTTCCCAGGTGCATGCAAAAACAACTTTTTTTTAACATCTGCTTTTAAAACTTTGAGTTCCAAATTCTCTCCCCTCCTCCCTCCCCATCCACACTCCCCAAGAAGGCAAGCAATTCAACATAGGCCACACATGTATCATTATGAAAACCCTTCCACAATACTCATATCATAAAAGACTAACTACATTTTGCTCCATCCTATCCTGTCCCCCTTTATTCGATTTTCTCCTTTGACCCTATCCCGTTTCAAAAGTGTTTGCTTTTGATTACCTCCTCCCCTATCTGCCCTCCCTTCTATCGTCCCCCCTTTTTTATTCCCCTTCCTCCTTCTTTCCTGTGGGGTAAGATACCCAATTGAATGTGTATAGTATTCCCTCCTCCAGTCAAATCCGATGAGAGCAAGATTTGCTCATTCCCCCTTACCTGCCCCCTCTTCCCTTCCAATGAACTGCTTTTTCTTGCCACTTTTATCATCAAAGACTCTTGATTTAAAGAAACAAAGGCAAGGGGCGGAGCCAAGATGGCAGCTGGAAAGCAGGGACTAGCGTGAGCTCCCCGCCAAGTCCCTCCTATAAAAACCTATAAAAAATGGCTCTGAACCAATTCTAGAACTGCAGAACCCACAAAACAGCAGAGGGAAGCAGGGCTCCAGCCCAAGACAGCCTGGATGGTCTCTGGGTGAGGTCTATCCAGCATGGAGCTGGGAGCAGAGCAGAGCGGAGCAGAGCCCAGCGTGAGCGGCACAGACCAACAAGACCAGGAGCTGGGCGGAGTGTGCCCTAGCACCCTGAATCAGTGAGCTGCGGCAGTTATCAGACTTCTCAACCCACAAACACCAAAGACAGCAGAGAAGGTTAGTGGGAAAAGCTGCAGGAGTGGAAGGAGTTTGTGGTTTGGCCACCACCCCTGGGGCAGTGGAGGTGGGGCAGCTACAGAAGTACAGCTGCAGTTGCTTCTGGCCCCAGGCCCACCTGGTGGGAGGAATTAAGTGGCAGATCAGAGCAGGACTGAAGAGCCTGCTGAAGATCTAAGTCCAGTCCGGGTTGGGGGTTCTTGGGGAAGGAGGAGTGCTGGTGTGGCAGAGCTGGCGCATTCCCCCAGGCATGGAACATAGTTCTCTAAACTCTACAAGCAGTCATACCCCACTAAAAAACTCAAGGGTCAAGTTAGTTGGCTGGGAATATGGCCAGGCAGCAAAAACGCACCCAGATTCAGTCTCAGACTTTGGATTCTTTCTTTGGTGACAAAGAAGCCCAAAACATACGGACACAAGAAGTTAACAAAGTCAAAGAGCCTATAACAAAAGCCTCCAAGAAAAACATGAACTGGTCCCAGGCCATGGAAGAGCTCAAAAAGGATTTGGAAAAGCAAGTTAGAGAAGTAGAGGAAAAATTGGGAAGAGAAATGAGAAGGATGTGAGAAAACCATGAAAAACAAGTCAATGACTTGCTAAAGGAGACTCAAAAATATACTGAAGAAAACACCTTAAAAAATAGACTAACTCAAATGGCAAAAGAGCTCCAAAAAGCCAACGAGGAGAAGAATGCCTTGAAAGGCAGAATTAGCCAAATGGAAAAGGAGGTCCAAAAGACCACTGAAGAAAATACTACCTTAAAAGTTAGATTGGAGCAAGTGGAAGCTAGTGACTTGATGAGAAATCAAGATATTATAAAACAGAACCAAAGGAATGAAAAAAATGGAAGACAATGTGAAATATCTCATTGGAAAAACCACTGACCTGGAAAATAGATCCAGGAGAGAGAATTTAAAAATTATTGGATTACCTGAAAGCCATGATCAAAAAAAAAAGCCTAGATATCATCTTTCAAGAAATTATCAAGGAGAACTGCCCTGATATTCTAGAGCCACAGGGCAAAATAGAAATTGAAAGAATCCATCAATTGCCTCCTCAGATAGATCCCAAAAATAAATCTTCTAGGAATATTGTCACCAAATTCCGGAGCTCCCAGATCAAGGAGAAAATACTGCAAGAAGCCAGAAAGAAACAATTTGAGTATTGTGGAAACAAAATCAGAATAACCCAAGATCTGGCAGCTTCTACATTAAGAGATTGAAGGGTTTGGAATATGATATTCCGGAGGTCAATGGACCTAGGATTAAAACCAAGAATCACCTACCCAGCAAAACTGAGTATCATGCTCCAAGGCAAAATATGGATTTTCAATAAAACAGAGGACTTTCAAGCCTTCTCAGTGAAAAGACCAGAGCTGAATAGAAAATTTGACTTTCAAACACAAGAATCAAGAGAAGCATGAAAAGGTAATCAAGAAAAAGAACAAGAAAAAGAAATTGCAAGGGACTTACTAAAGTTCAACTGTTTTGTTTACATTCCTACATGGAAAGATGACGTGTATGATTCATGAGACCTCAGTATTAGGGTAGCTGAAGGGAATATTCATATATATATATATATATATATATATATATATATATATATACACACACACATATATATGTTTATGTATATATATAGATAAGTGAATGTTATGTATGTATATATGTATGTGTATATATATGGGGGGCACAGGGTGAGTTGAAGATGAAGGGAAGATATCTAAAAGAAATAAAATCAGATTAAGGGATGAGAGAGAAATATATTGAGAGAGGGAGATAGGGAGAGATAGAATGGGGTAAATTATCTCGCATAAATGTGGCAAGATAAAGCAGTTCTGTGGGAGGAGGGGAGAGGGCAGGTGAGGGGGGAATGAGTGAATCTTGTTCTCATCAGATTTGTCCTGAGGAGGGAATACCATACATACTCAACTGGGTATCTTACCCCACAGGAAGGAAGAGGGAAGAAGATAAAAAAATGGGGGATGATGGAGGGGAGGGCAGATGGGGGTGGAGGTAATCAAAAACAAACACTTTCGAAAGGGGACAGGGTCAAGGGAGAAAATTCAGTAAAGGGGGATGGGTTGGGAAGGAGCAAAATATAGTGAGTCTTTCACAACATGAGTATTGTGGAAGGGTTATACATAATGATACACATGTGGCCTATGTTGAATTGCTTGAATTCTTAGGGAGGGTGGGTGGGAAGGGAAGAGGGGAGAGAATTTGGAACTCAAAGTTTTAAAAACAGATGTTCAAAAACAAAAAAAAAAGTTTTTGCGTGCAACTAGAAAATAAGATACACAGACAATGGGGCGTAGAAATTTATCTTGCCCTACAAGAAAGGAAGGGAAAAGGGGATGGGAGGAGAGTGGGGTGACAGAAGGGAGAGCTGACTGGGGAAGAGGGCAACCAGAATATACACCATCTTGGAGTGGGGGAGAGGGTAGAAACAGGGAGAAAATTTGTAATTCAAACTCTTGTGAAAATCAATGCTGAAAACTAAACATATTAAATAAATAAGTAAACAAATGAATAAATAAATGAATGAATAAATAAATAAATAAAGTGAAACAAAGGCAACACTCATCAAAGGCACTTGATTACCTCAGTGCTGAGAAGCACTCAAACAGAAAACAGCAAAAAGTGCCACTTTGCTTGCCATTAAATTTGAAAGGCAAGACTCAAAGGTACTGAATTACCTTAACGTTCTAAAAGAGAAAAAACGTCCCACCCTTCTTACCATTACAATATGATATATGTCACATACATACATACATACATATATATATACATATACATATATATATATATATATATATATATATATATATATATATATATATATATGAACCTCTCTTTCCTTCTTGGGTCAGGAAGGAAATAAAGAGAAAACTTGTTTTATTGACTGTAGAAAGAGAACTAGACTTGAAATCAGGAAATCTTTGGGTTAAAATGCCAGATCTGACAATCACTAAGAACAAAATACTCTTCAAGCCAAATTCAAAGGTCAGAGACCATATCAAAAATCAGGTTCTAGAATGAAATGTCACTCATTCTATTAAACATAAAATCTGAAAGCAAGGAGAGACACCTCTGTAAAATGAGGGTAACTACCTATAAAACCTTCTTTTCAGAGCCGTTGTCAGGATTGAATGATATAATGCATCAAAGCACTTTGTAAATCTTAAAGCATCTTATAAATTTCAGCTCTTATTATTCCTTGTGGAGGTAATGCTCTCAGTATCTTCCTCCATCTTAAGCCTGTGCAATCCAATGGAACATCTCAGTGGCATCTCCCAGAGCATGTCTCCTTCTTATAGAGAGAGCCAAGTAGTAAAATGAAGGCAGCTTCTCAAACAACCTTCTGGAGACAGACAAAGAATGGGCAGAGGACAATGACAGAAATTCTCATGACCAGAAGTCACCTGACTTTTGGTGACCCACCAACTGTGAAAAAATTGTTCCATCTTTTAAATGATCTCTTTTTCTCCTAGCACACAAAGAAGCTACCAAGAGACAGAAATACTTAATACAATGTTTGGCGTTCTAAAGCCTGAAAAGGAAATAAAGCTCTAGAATTGCTATGTGACTGCTTTGTTGGTCTGGGGCCCAAGAACTGGTGCTAATTCTAGTCTCTTTCACCACAATGTGAGATTCTTTCAACACTGAAGAGCAGAACTCTTAGTTCCTGTCTTAGGAAAATCTCTTTTCTAATGGGTGGTGTGGGCTAACTCAATCTGCTTGGTAACCCATACTGATTTGCCAAAACCTTTCTGGTCACCATTTGTAAACACGTGTTGAAAAGAGTTCACTGGGTTCTTATTTTTAACCACTATGGAAAATCTGAGACTCACAGTAGTATCATAGATTTAAAACAGAAAGGGGTGTCATAGGCTATCTAGTCCAATTCTTTCATTATACAGGCAAGGAAAGTGAGGGTAAGTGACTAGCCCAACCCCAAAAAGCTAACAAAGTGTTGGATTTGAACCCAGGCCTTGATGACTCCAAGTCCGGCACTCTATCCAATGTGCCACACAGAGGCATAATTGTTAACAATCAAAAAGCATTTGTTAAGAACTTAATATTCTCCAGGCACTATTAAATTCTAGGGATACAAACAAAGAAAAAAACAACAGTCCCTGGCCTCAAGTTGCTGGTATAAAAAAGGTGCTTTTCCCTAGGATGCTCATTTTGGGGAATGCCAAAATTATAATTTTGACAACACGTGCAATCCTTTATCATTCTAGGGTTAGCTTCTCAGCATCCAGTTCTCTAGCAGCATCCACGGGCTGGTTTCCCAAGATCTCTGTCTCAGTAGACTACTATAGCCTACATGACTTCCTGCCTTCAACCAAGGGCACCTCCCATGGTACTTGCCCTTTCTGGGAGCAAGTGGTCCCAACAAGTTTATTATGCTTGGCCCATGGGCAAAAATGTCTAGTTCTAGCTCTGCATAATGATAAAGTATAGTCCGGTGTATGCTATCAGATGATTTAGTTCCACAGTTCACAGGATTTAATTAAACCAATTTAAAGGTATACATGAATGATAGCTTGCCTTAATATGTTGAGCCACATTGTATTATAAATGAGTGGCCTTGCTAACCATAGACTACTGGCTCTCCAGGAGTCTGGGTCAATGACTATCTAATGGTAGAATTCCATCAGAGATATTTTGGAGAGGAGAGGCCTTACTGGCCCCTCATCTTGCCCTGCCCACAGCTCTGAGTGAAACATTCTTTCCCATCCTTTAGCTGACTCAGTTCCTGGGGAGAAAAAAACAACTCTGCCTCCTCACCAAAGAGGAAATTGCCTCCGGATTCTGTACTGCGTACACACCAATGCACAAAAATTTAAGAGGTCTGTGCCATGGGTATTTAACATTATTTTCCACAGAAAAAAAAATAATGCTTTGTTCAGTCAAAACTTCGCCAAAGTTTAAAAGAGGAAATGTCTCCAGTTTGAAGGAAGTTCCATGGTGATATTATAGGAAGGGATCAGTGTCAAGGAAGGAACCCTTCCATCCCCCATTCATTCTCACAAGCCCCTTTAACACAGCCACAGTTCATCATAATGCCTAATGATAATAGGTAACATTTATATAGCATGGGACCGACACTGTGCTAAGCACTTTACAATTATGATCTCATTTGATTGGGACAAAGACCCTGGGAGGCAGGTGCTACTAAGACCCCCATTTTAAAGATGAGGAAACTGGGACAATCAGAGGTAAAGTGACTTTCCCAGGGTCAAACGGCTAAGTATTTGAGGAGTGATTTGAACTCAGGTCTTTCTGACTCTAGGCCCAGTTTTCTATCCACTGTACCATCAAGCTGTCCCTCAAGTCACATTTAAAGTTGAATGGAACCTTAAAGATTATCTAGTCTAATCCCCTCAATTTGCCTATGCCAACCACAAAAAGTGATGACTGTTTCCATTTCTGTGGCATTTGAAGGTCTGCAAAGCACTCTACGTGCATTATTTCATTTGATCCTCCTGACAACCCTCTGAGGCTTTAGGTTATTGTTATCTCCATTAGGTTTATAGGGCTGACGGATCTGTTCTTTAAGTGAGTATCTAAGAGTTGAACTCCAGCATTCCTGACTCCAATTGCATAATTCTATCAGAGGAGGAAGCTGAGACCCTGAGCCAGGAAGAGAAATGGCCTTGACTGTGCTAACAGGAAGTAGCCAAGCCAAGATTCAAACACACATCTTCTGGTGTCAGATCTATCACCCTTTTTACTACCATCCCATTGCCCATGAGAACCTCAGTTTTTCTTCTGGGTTACAGGGATGATACTTTGAGCAATGACAAGGCTTTTTTCTTTAAAACATAACATGATAATTATTGGTGATATGAAAATAAATCTATGAGCCATGGATATATAGATGCAGTGGACAATGTGGTACATGGGAAGAGAAGAATAACCCAAGTTTGTGAAAATAAGATTCAATCCAACTAATTTGCTATGCAACCTTGAGCGAATCACTTACCCTCTCTAGAACAGTCTTCATCTGAGCAATAAGGATTCCTGCTCTCTACTTCACAGTTTTTTGTTTGGTTTATTTTAGATTTGGAGGAGGTTGGGGGATCCAGACTAGCATTGATAGATGGAAAACACTCTACCCATGCAAATTGGACCCTACTCTGCAACTTAAGTCTTAGATTTAGATAAGCCAGAGACTCAGAGACATTAAGCAACCCCCTGCCCAGGGACACACAGCTAACAATGCATCAAAGACCAGATTTAAACTGGAGTTTTCTTTACTCACTTTCCATTAGGTGATGCTTCTTTTCGCTTATAAATTTCAAATGAACTAATGGATGTAAAAAATTAGAAAACACATCATCAGTCCAAGAGATGACTGTATTTTTTTTATCTCTGGCCTGCCCTGCTCTGAGATATTGTAGCTTGTAGATTTTAGGCTGTGGTTTACTTTCAGGCCTGCCTAGAGACAAGGGAAGCATCGCCTCACTCTAGGATTCTTGCTCACCAGGAAAAAAAATAATGCCACATTTTCTGCAGAATTACACTAAAAGAAGCTTCCTGTGTGTCTTGTTTGTGTTTTTTCTATCCATCCTATAGCACCATTAACCTGCCTATCCATCTGTACCTCCTCCTTTCCCAGGAGTGTTCACAAGTCACTGCCAGCAGTGATCAGAGAAATCATTCTTCTGGGTGGCTGAGCACAACACAGTGAAGACCAGGCCTGGGAAGCCATGCAGCTTGGTAAAAGAGTCCCTACCCAGCCCACTGCCCCTGGATGCCCCTATAGTGCTGACTCTCTGCCTGCTGACCAGGAACAGCCAGCATCCCTCACCTGTCATGTGAAAGGGGCTGGAAAATGCAATCCTGCTAGCACAACAGAGGGAGAAGCAGAGGAGAAGACAGGTCATTCAATCAACTCATCAGTCAAACCTCCCAGAAATCTCAGAAAAACAAATTGAGGCATTGAAGAATACTACTAAAATGCAATTTTCCCTTCCTCCACAATTCCTCCCCCACTGCCAAATGGAAACCGTTTAATGCTTTAATCTTTAATGAGCATGTAGCAATTTTTGATTTTCAGAATTATTCGTTGCTTTAAAATATCCAACAAGCATTTTTTTTCTGTCAGCCCTCAAGAGCAAATGCATTACTTTCCACAGAGTGATTATTTTAATACTGAAAGCAACCTGTACTCATTCATTTAGCAAGTATTCATTGAACACCTACTGCAGTACCAGCCCTAAGCAAAATCGTGAATAAGGCAAAGTTTCTCCTTGAGGACTCAATCCTTCCATCCCGTGCCCTTGTCCCCCATTTCAGGTAGCCAGTGTCATCCTCATCTTTCTTCTTGTCTTATCAAAATCAGTTTCCAGAAAAAGATTTGAAACTGTCCCCCGTAGGGTATAAATGGCTGAAAATAGCCTCTCACGAGTAATTGCATTTTACCAAGGATCAAAGTCTTAAGATAAAGGAACATTGTCCTAAAGTTGGAATATGGGGCATCAGCCAGCAGGGTGAGATGGTTAAGGGCAATGATCCTTCCTCAACCTCCTGAAATCATACCAAAGGTATGATAGGTGAATTCATACTTCCAGCCTTAGCACTACACTAAGCTCTATAGGTTTAACAAGAAAATTGTGCAGTACAATCCTTGGCCCTAAGATGCTTACAAGCCATGAAAGAGATAAAAGATAGATATTTAAAATATTTAAATACTAACATAAAACTAGTGTGATAGAATGCTACGCTTGGAATCAGTAAGACCCAGGTTCAAATCCCACCTCAGCGCTGAATAGCTGGGTGACTCTAGCCAAGTCCCTTAACTTCTCTGGGCTTCAGTTCCCTTATCTAAATAATGAGAAATGTGTACTCTACAACCACGAAATCTATTATCAAACAATCAATCAGCATGCATTTATTAGACACTGGGAATACAAAAACAAAGGATGAAACAATACCTAGATATGTATGTATGTATGTTATCAGGCAGGAAGGTGGCATAGTCAATAGAGCACCAGTTCTAGACCCAGAAAGATCTGAGTTCAAATTCCGCTTCAGACACTTAATATTATGTGACCCTAGACAAATCACTTCATTCTGTTTTCCTCAGTTTCCTCATCTAAAAAATGACCTGGAGAAGGAAATGATAAATGACTCCAGTATCCTTGCCACGAAAACCCCAAATGAGATTATGAAGAGTCAGACATGACTGAACAACATGTGTGTTATAACACTATATGACTGTCATTTTTATTATGAGAAGCCAAGTGGTGTGGTATGTACAGAATGGGCCTCAGATATAGGAAGACCTGAGTTCAAGTCCTACCTTTGCTCCTTATAAGCTATGTGACCCTAAGAAAGTCACTTAACCTCTTGGTGCCCAAGGCAATTCTATAAGACTGTAAGGTTCAGAAAAAGTACTACCTACAATAGGAGAGGAATGGCCTTACTTAGATGTCCTTGGACAAATGAAATTGTAAGTATAGTCAAATATATATTTATATATCAAAATGAATAAGAGGTGGTATGATACAATGAAAAGAACACTGGCTCTAAATAAAAGGATATGGGATCAGATCCTTCCTCTGACACTTAATATCTCTATGGTCTTGGGCAAGACACAGCCTTCTTGGACCTCAGTAGCTTCACCTATAAAATGAGGTGGTTTGACCACATAGCCTTTGTGTCCCCTTACAGTTCTAGGTGTATGACCTTTCAAGGCTATGGGACCTTTAAGAGTCCTACTTGGAATGTCACTTAATAGAAATGACAGGTGCTGCACATCCTTTAAACCATCCACCACCACTCCCTTTTCCTATTGGATCCAGATTCTACAACCCTTGCACAAGACAATACTGAAATTAATAGCTGGTGACCCGAGAAATAATTTAAATGTCATGAAAGCTTCTCTGAGGCTGAGCTGCCCCCATTAAACACACACCAGTGAGTCTCCTTGGGAAACCAATCCTGCTTGAGTTTACAGAAAAGAATTGACACATAAGGAACAATATATCCAAAATAGCTGAAGCCCTTTAAAGATACCCCACCTTTCCATTCCCCTGCCTATGCAGAAGATTATTTTGGTTGGAGTTCCAAGAAAAGCTTTTTAGTAGTTGATTTTTGACTAGAGAATTCTGGCAGGTGTGCAGAGGGGTGCACAGCACATCTGGGAGCAGCAATAACAGAGGCTGCTGCCATATCCTGGACTCCAAAACTCCCCCAGCCCTGTCCTTCCCCCTCCTCCTCCTCAGAAAAGGCTGCAGATTCTCCCTTCACATGGTAGAAGTCTATGAGAGTAGCTTAAAGTAGAGCAGAAGCTATTGTAGAGGCTGCAACCACTGAGTTGGGGCTTCTGGGTGCTAGGGGAAATGGTGCTCTTTCTATTGGAGCTTTTCCTGAATCAAATGGACAATATCTGCCTCTCCATTTAGATTCACTGGGGGCCTGATATTTAACACTAACAAGCATATACTTCTAGTTGTTGGGGCTCTTTTTCCAAACTCAAATATCATGCTTGTCAACATGCACTGGGCTTCCCAAGAGAAACTTGTAAGTCCTTAGCTAGAAAGAATAAAAGGGTATGATATGAAATTGATTCCTTAGCAGGCAATCCAACCAGGACTCTTCAGGAGTAGGGCTGGGGCTGGTTTCCCATAGCTCTGAATGTCAAGCTCAGACCCTCTACCAGAGTACCTCAGTTTACCCTCAATACCATGTCCCAAACCATTCCCTTCGTTTCTTCCAGTCATTCTCTACCTTAGTCATACTTTCATCCCACTCCCACGTCTTACCTTCTTCAAGATAGCATGTTAGGCCAGGAATAGTGCTTCCATGCCACCCACCTACCAAGTCAGTTCTTTAATATCAATTAAACAGCTCCTGAAATCTCACCCCCACTCAAAGCTTTCCTAGGTGGATTAAGAAAGGTTAAGAGCTTTCCTCATCAGCTAGCCAAACCAAGAATCCCTGGCAGTGAGTGCAGTCAGCACATCAATATCAGAGCCATATAGGTTTTAACAAATAAAACAAAGCAAACCTCAATTCCAATGGGTCCAAAGAGTGAGTCAGTCAAGCAGAGTCATCTGGGTATTGCATTGCCCTAAGCCTGCATCCTTGAACAGAGTTTATGTTGAATTAGTAGTGTGTTTAGGCCAGCCTCAGGACAGATACATTTTTAACTGTGATCCAGTCAGAGAGGGAGGATTCTAGTGTCCATCACCACTGAGTGACCCTAGTAAGGCTCAAACTTCCAGCGAGATTTGGTCTCAGACTATGTAGCTAAGTAAGCATTTCTGAAGACCCTCAGCCTTAGTAGAAAACAAGAGAATGCTCAAGGAGCAACCAAGGAACCCAGAGCAATGGGCAGTATTTGTGGTCTGATGCCAGGATGGCTACATCCCTAAAATAGATGATCTCTTTATCTTCTCTCATTAGAATGTGAGCTCCTTGAGGGCAGGGACCATCCTCCTTGCTTGTATGTGTATCCTCAGTAATTAGCACATTGTCCAATATATAGTAAATCCTTAATAAACACTCAATCTCCTATCTGGGCAGCTAGGTGACCAAGTAGATAGAACACTGGGTTTGGAATCAGGAAGGCTGATCATCATGAGTTCAAAACCAGCCGCAGACACTTACTAGCTGTGTGACCCTGGGCAAGTCACCTCACCCTGTGTACCTCAGTTTCCTCATCTGTAAAATAAGCTGGAGAAGGAAATGACAAACCATTCTAGTATCTTTGCCAAGAAAACCCCAAAATTGGGGTCACAAAGAGTGATCATGACTGAAATGACTGAACAACAACAAATCTTCTATCTCAGGGACTGTAATCCTATATCAAAACCCAGTAGATGCCATAGCTGTCCTTGATGAATCTCTTTCCTGCATTCACTCCACTCTCTCAACACACTTTTTCTCACTACTCTTTATAGGCTGGTTTGATACAAGAGAGACCAGCACTCTTCCTATTGTCCATCTCTTCTAGCCTCACTAGAAGAAGGCCCAATGCAATTATCTGCTACTCGATTTAGTTGCTGCCCCCATCTCCTCAGCTCTGGCACCAGAGGGTACCACATATGACCCATCCCCCCTCTGGGCCCTTCAATGCTCCATTGCCTTTACAATACTGCAATGCAAAATGGTTTGCATTGGCCAGTGGGAGGTGGTAAAGGTGGAGAAAAAAGGCCATGTGGGATTAACTTAGAGCCATATTATCGAGACTGGGCTTTCTAGTCACTGGTTACTGGAGCTGTAGATCTTACTCTTTGTCTCAGAAATATTACCCAGAAGTAGAGAGTCTCTGAAGAGTGAATAATCTGCTTGGAGCTTTGAAAATAATTCTGTAGGTTAGAGGAGTCAGCAAGCTCTTTATTTGATTTCTTCTTCAGCTGTGTGCCCTGGAAATTCCCATGTGCCTCATTGTAATGGTGAAAGCACCTGCTGGGCTGTGTGTATGGAAGCATTATTCTTTCTAATGTCTTAAAAATTATTATCCTGGGGTATTTTCCTAGCAATTCTGGCTATTTCTTTGGTGTGCAAGATTATAACATTTATTCCTCATCCTTATCAGGGGCCTCATCTGGCATTTGGCCCATAAATGTTTGACAAGTAGCTAACCTCTGAGATTTCTTAATTGTGTGGCTGTGTCTGTATGTGCCTGAGTTCTGTTAGAGATGTCTTCTAAGGCTCCTCATTTATTATTATAGAACTAAACAGAATTTGATCTAGAAGAGACCTTAGCTATCATGCAGGCCAACTCCACATTGCACGAAAGAGGAAATGAAGATTCAGAGATGAAGGAATTTGCCCAAGGTCACACACACATTTTGTTAATGATAGACACTCTTACTTATTATAGACAGACATAGGTAACGCATGTGTTTGCTGCCACTATAATACTCCCTGTCAGAACTCTCAGGGACTAAGTATAGAGACCCACAGACAAAAACCTCTTAGAGGCTAAAATAACCCATAATAAAGCAACATCGACATAGGTTTATACACATGAATTAACATCATGAAATCTCCTCTCAGCAATGCCCTGCAAATCACAACCACATCTTAAATGTTTAGCTAAGCTTTATAAAAACCTATGAAGTCCCCCTTTCTTCAGAAACAGCAGCTGCTGATTCTCTTTCAATGACTTTTGACAGTTCAATCAGTTATCTGAAAGTCACAGTAGCTAAATATGAAAGATATTCTTTGCTAATGTATTCAGTTATACAGGCACAGGGGGTTGTCCAATAACAGGGGGTAGAGAGGACAAATCACTCTGGATTATCCTAAGCTATTTGGGTTATAATGGGGTTCAATTTGCTGGTGCAGTCTTAACTGCTCCAGATTTTCTTAACTTTCAGGAGTGAAAAGATAAGTCAATAAGCATTTATTATGTGCCAGGCATTGAGAAATCACTGGGAATATAAATGCAAGCCAAAAAAATTTTAAAGACAGAACCAACCCTCAAGGAGCTTACATCCTGATGGAGCAAACAAATTAAGAAGTGGGGAGAGGTGTGTGAGTGGGGGCATGGCAGAAAAAGAAGTCTACAGAGTCAGAAGCAGAACGCAGAGAGGAAGGAAAGAGGGAACATGACTGGCCTGGGTACTGTCTTTAAGAAGGAGATTCTGGATGAACTGACCAATCAGAGGAAAAGGCTGAAGGGAAAGAAGGATCTTCCCAGGTGAAAAAGTTGCTGAGGGTAAAGTGATCTTCCAGGGTTGAGGAGGATGCTGGATCAATGTAGAGAAAGAAATACAGATAGGAGCAGAGGAATGAAAGAGTAAAAATAGCTGGCCTGGGCACTTTCCTTAAAATGGAGGTTCCGGGAGGAAGTGACCAATCAGATGAAGGATCTGTTGGGGCAACGTGATCTTCCAGGCGAGAAGGTTGCTAGTTATGGTGAAGAATGAAGTTTGAAAAGCTAGGAGTATAGTCCAGGGAGGAATAAAAGAGAATCCAAAAGAATGTTTTAATAAGTCACACCCACGTGACTAGTCAACTCATGAGGAAATTACCCAAGACGTACTGACATTTTCTAGCAGCTGGGAGGAAGGATTCTTTTTATGAAAGTATCCTTATTATTTATCTTACTATGCTATTGAATCAAATGATTTCTATAATAAGTGACGATGTTCTCTGGTTGGTCTAGTGAAAGCAAACATTGGTGGGGACCCTTGAGCTGTGATTTTGAATAAAAATACTGGGCCAAAGTGCTCCTATGATTGTGGGTAGCTTTTGAAGGAGAAAATTTCTCTGAATGAATCCCATGCCATCCTTACAACCACATCTGTGGCATATGCCAGCCAAAATTCATGGGGTTCCTCATGTTGTGGATAGGAATCCCCATCCCCCCCAAAAAGGAGCACCGCTTTCCATGTTGATTCTCCTAGAGTACAGATGATAGCTTACTACCCTGTCACTTACTACCACAACTACATCTAGAGCTATTTGGGATAGCTTTCTTACTTCCCATGATCTGCTGAAGAGATACAAACTATTCCAGGTGACGGTCTGTTTATTGAGACGCTTCTTGTCACTCCTCTCACCAGGAAGCCTTCAAAATATCTCACTATTTCCTGGTCATCATCATTACAAGGCAAGGGAAAGGGAATAAGCATTTATATGTTCTGGGCAGTGTGATAAATGCTTTACAAATATCATCTCCTTGGACCCTCACAATTAATCCTGTAAGGTAGATGTTGTTACCAAGCCCATTTTACAGAAACTGAGACAGAGATTAAGTAACTTGCCCAGGGTCACAGGGTCACACAGCTAGGTTACATCTGAGGTAAAATTTGAACTCAGGTCTTCCTGACTCTGGGCCTAGCGCTCTATCTAATGTACAACCTATATGTCTACATGATTCCCAAACAGTACTATTAATAGCTGTCTCTTTGAAAATGCTAGATTGTATCATTGTTTCAGGCAGTGTATATAATACTAGAGTTTCTCCAGCCCTATATTCACTGGACCAGGGATAGGGAACCTGCAGCCTCAAGGCCACATGTGGACCTCTAGGTCCTCAAGTGTGGTCCTTTGACTGAGTCCAAACTTCACAGAACAAATCCCTTTAATAATATATAATAAATAGTATTATATGAATATATATGCATATATATAAAAATAATAATAATAAAAGGATTTATTCTGTAAAACTTGGACACAGTCAAACCATAGCCAAGAACCTAGAGGGCCACATGTAGCCCCAAGGCTTCAGGTTCCCTATCCCTGCCCACCTCAAATATGTCTTCAGCATGCTGTTAAGCCCACTCAATAGTACTGTCAGCACAGGTAAGAGGTATTCCCACATCCAAAAATCTTTGAGGCAAGGTCAAGAAATTAAATGACTGAATATCAGTCTTTCGAAAATGGCAGCTAGGAGGCACAGTGGATAGAGAACCAGTCCTGGAATCAGGAAAACTAATCTTCATGAGTTCAAATCTGGCCTCAGACACTTGCTAGCTGTGTGACCCTGGGCAAGTCACTTAACCCCGTTTGTCTCAGTTTCCTCACTTGTAAAAATGAGCTGGAGAAGGAAATGGCAAACCACTCCAGTATGTTTGACAAGAAAATCCCGAATGGAGTCACCAAAAGTCAGACACAAGTGAACAACAACAACCAATCTTCCAACATCTAAATAACCATGGTAGCTATTAAACCCGAGATTCAATCACAATGTCCTGTGATCATTCAATAATGTTAATAAATAACAAGAAATTACTGTGTCCAACATTCTAACAATTACAGGAAAATCTTTAGTATGGTTTGTAAAAGTCATATCAGAAAAAAAGAAGTTATCCAATTATAGCCTAGGAAAAATTACACAATTATAATAAACTTTTAGAAAGGAAAATCTTCAGGGGATACCTACAATCCTAGAACATTTTTTAAAAACTGAAATCCTGAACGAGCCTCCAAAATATAGCTCATGCCCTTCTTCTAAGAAGGGCCTTCTGAAAGCTACCTCCAGTTCAAGTTGTGCTTTTGGTCAACATGAATTCAAAACTGTAGCTCATGAGCATTAACTGATGCATCTCTTTTACCAAACCAATACTACAATACATTAATTCAAAACAAAATTCACTTAATTAAATATTATAGCAAGAAGATAACAAGGACAATCCCCACCCTCCACCCTCTCCATAAACTCGGAGTTATACTTTCCCAATAGATTCCTACACCATCAGTGGGAGAAAAAAATATATGAGCAAAGAATAGAGGAGGGAGAGGGAACAGATGGAGAGAATGCATGTGACCAGGGAACATGCATGGAGAGTATAGTGGAATGAAGTAAGCCAAAAGCAGAAGCAGTTGCCAAAGCTACTGCCCAACCTGCCTGGGGATCCAGAGCAGCCTGAATGTCTGCCAACGCCCAAACAGCAGCAGGCAGAACACTAGGTGCAAAACAGCTCAAGAACATTGTGCTGGTAGGATGATCAACCCTGTCGGTAGTGGCCACCATGGGAAGAAAGAAACTAAGATGAGATAAATGACCATGGACGCTGCACATGAATTGATTTTACCAATTGGCTAATACAACTTGGGGAGATGCTTTGCTGCTATGAATCTATGCCAGTACAAAAACATGGGACAAATGTTGGATGTTTGGGATGCCCCACCAAGCTAGAAATGGCCTGCTTTACCATGGCCTACAAGGAGCTGCTGGCTTTAGCCACCCTAGTGCTGTCATAATGCCTCGATCCCAAAGAACTGCCCCTCTGGGAGACACAGAACAAGCACTCCCCCAAAACCGACTTTACCTTGCCCTGCAAAGGAAACCACTAGAGCACAAAACTGCACTGCCATGACACTCCCCCACCCCCACCAAGTTCAGAGGAGCCAGGTTCCAAACCAGACCAATTCCAGAACCTGTCCACCAGGAAGTTTGGGATACTCAGGCCACAGTATCAAAGAAATAAAAAACAAATTGAAGATGCAACCCAAACACTGGGAAAGTTGCAGTCTTGGATTCATGGTAATATGGCACAGACTGGCCTTGAATTACCTACTAGCCAATCTGAAAGGACTTTGCAAGTATCCTCACGCTTTGTGCAGGTAGATCCCTGTGGGGAAATATCCACCATCACCTCGGACATGAGGGAATGAGCCACCAGACTGGAAACTATCAAGAGAGGGAAGCCCTAAAAGCAAACACCATCACAGATTTATTCTCTTTCTTCCCAGATTCCTTGTCAGTAGTATCAAAAGATATATTTGAAGTAGGTTTTATTGTAGTGATAGGAATCATAGTCATTAAGATAATGTTAAAGAATGATAAGACATAGACATGATTGGTCATAGGACTAGTCGATAGATTGTAGTGAAATGACGTAGTAGAATAATGGTCCCATGATCATCGTGCAAATAGGAATGTGCACTAGAAAAATAAGAATGCACACAGAGATATGTTAAAGTGAAATATAAAAATGTGTAATAATGATGTATGGATACTGAGTGGAAAATTCATCTTCATGAGTTCAAATCTGGCCTCAGGTACTTGCTAACTGTGATCCTGGGCAAGTCATTTAACCCAAGGTAGGATTGGCCAACACCCCAGCACTAGTGCAGGCCTCCCAAAAGATGTCCCACTAGATTAGGTGAAGCCTGTAAGCCTGAGAGGAAACACCCTTCTAGATTAATTGAAGCCTTTAGGACTGGCAGTTGGCTACCCTATAAGACTGTAACATGTGCCCCAGGGAATACACTAATGAGACAGTCCTAAGTGGTTAGCAATAACTGTTGCATCACTCCTAGCACTGCCCCCAAGGCAAAAGAATATGTGTAAAATTTGATGTTGGTGTCCCAGAACACTAAGCATAGCCCAGCTTTAAACCTCAGTACCCTGCAATTCATTATCCAGTGTTCCCACTGGCACCAGAACAGAAGTAATGTGTGTTCTTACTGTTGTAAAGTCCAATTAAGTATAAGAGCATAGCAATTCTGTGAGGTGAGTATATCCCTTTTCATTTTCAGCATATCTCTGTCTTCTGGTAATTGCAGAAATGTTACTGAATTTGATTTTCAACACCTGTGACTTCTGTTCAAGAGATGTTCAATGGTGATTTAGTTTTGGGGGGTTTTGGAATCTGCAATTACATTGGCATATAGGGAATGTCCAGGTGAAAAACATTCTCTGCAATTTAGTCTTGGAAAGTTTCCTAGAGCACTGAGGATGTAATAATAATTCCATCCTGCTACAAGGATAAGAATATCTCGAGAACACTTAGTGAATACTGATTGAGTTGAGTTAAATTTTAAAGCCCTACACAATCTAGGTCCCTTCCACATATTCTACAATCCAGAGACACTGTCTTTCTTGTCGTTCACACACTCCATCTACTGACTCTGTCTTTTTACTGGCTATTTCCAATGCCTGGAATGCTCACCTGCTTCTCTTGTCTTCTCTGGCTTCCTTTAAGACTCAGCTCAAATACCACCTCCTACAAGAAGCCTTTCAGAGTCCCCTCAATTGCTATTGCCTTCTGTGTCCCTAAGTCATTTGGATATTGTCTCCCTTGTTAGAATGTGATCTCTTTACGTCTGGTACTGTGTTTTTGCCTTTCTTCATAACACCCAGTGCTTAGCATAGTGCCTGGTAGGAGTAAACCTTAATAAATATTTGTTGGTTGACTGACTGAATTGAATTAAATCTCAATATAGCTCTTATACTAGGTCAACTATAAATTCCAATTTGGCATTTAAGTCCCTTCTAAATCTGATCCATTCCTACCCTTTCTAGGATTCTTTCACTTTACTACTCTCCATTTTCTCTACAATCCAGCTGCACTAGCCCATTTGAAGTTTTCTCTCATCTCTCTGCCTTCACACTGGTTGGCCTCCATGCCTGTTATGCTTTCTCCCTTCTCTTGCAATTCTTAGAATCCATGGCTTCCCTCCATACTCATCCAAAATCCTACACCCTGTAAGCAGCATTTCCTGGTTTCCCAACTGCTAATGCCTTCCCCTGTCACATGACCTTCCATCTACTCTGCATATATCTTGAGTATGCCTAGTTATTCCCAAGTTATTTTACCCGTTAGAATGCAAGTTCCTTGTGAAGGACTTCATTTGCCTCCCTATGTGCCCCTAAAACAACACAGTGGCTGGCACATAGTGAGCACTTAATAAATCCTTGTTGACTGGTCAGCTGACTAGTTAAGGGAAACTGTTTCTCCTCTCATTTCTGCCAGCCCATTGACTTAAAAACCAATTACTATCCTTTCAATGGTCAGTGGAAATATTAAGAGTGCTCATTAATGAGAAAGAAAATAGGCTAGAGAGCATGTGTTCCCAGGCTCTTAGAAACCATTACAATTTTTTCCATACAATGAATTTCTTTTCCTTTATATATTAGCCATGTTGAGCCTAATTGATAGAATCTTTGTCATTATAATTATTCACTTCCAAATGACACATGCTTCAGTCAATCAAGCATTAAGCTTCTACTGTATGCCAGGTACTAGACTAGAAACTAGGGATACCAAGAAAAAGCAACACAGCCCCCACCCTGAAGGAACTTACATTCTCATGGGGGACACAATAAGTAAATATACTATACAAAATACACATATAATTATATGGAGAATAGTCTGGAACCTGCAATTTCATTGGTATATAGGGAATGTCCAGGTGAAAAACATTCTCAGCAATTCAATCTTGGAAAGTTTCCTAGAGCACTGAGAAGTTAAGTGACTTGCACAGGGTCACACAACGTGCCTGAATTGGAGGAAAGACTTAAACTGAATTCGTCCTGGCTTCAAGGCCACCCCTTTGTCCACTATGCCTCATAGATATCTATATCTATATCTATCATTCATCTATAGGTATAGAGAGATAGAGATATTAGACATGAAGTCATCCTAGAGGGAAATGCAGCTGAACAAGTTGTGGTATATGAATGTAATGGAATACTATTGTGTTATAAGAAATGATGAGCAGGCAGACTTCAGAAAATCCTGGAAAGACTTATATGAACTGATGCTGAGTGAAGGAAGCAGAACCAGGAGAATATTGTACACAGTAACAGCTACAGTGTGCTAGGACTGATTTTGACAGACTTTGCCCATCTCAGCAATGCAAGGACCTAAAATATTTCCAAAGGACTCATGATGGAAAATGCCATCCACACTCAGAGAACTATGGAGTCAGAATGTAGAGTGAAGCAGACTACTTTCTTTTTTGTTTTGTCTTTTACTTTCTCATGGTTTCTCCCATTCATTATAATTCTTCTATGCAACATGACTAACGTGAAAATGCGTTTAATGGTAGTGTATGTGTAGAGCCCATATCAGATTGTATGCCATCTTGTGGAAGGATGGGGGAGGGAGGGGGAGAAAATTTAAAACTGATGGAAGCGAATGTTGAAAACTAATAATAAATACATTTTATAAAAGGAGGAACTAATACATAATTAGCATACCTCCTCCATGAAGTCTTTCCTGATCCTCCCACCCCCAATCCGTAACAACCTTCCCCCTCAGACCTCATGTAATAATTTATTGTTCTATTCTCTGGTTCGCTTACCATGTAATAAGTTATATGTCTATACATCATCTTCCTATTACACTATAAGTTTCATGAAGGCAAAAATTGGTTGAATGACAACTTTTTCTCTCTCCCAAGATCTGATGCAGTTCTCTTCATAAATATTATAATAACATCATAAATACCGAATGAATGAACAGATAAGTAGGTGTGTATGAAACATGAATGAATGAATGAAAAAGCATTCATTAAACACTTACTATTTGCTAAGTGTTGAAAATACAAGTGGTAAAAAGGAAAATTAAGGGAAGCCTGTACCACTGAGGCAGAGGCCTACAGTCCTAGAGAAATATGGAAATATACATAAAATTCAAATAGAAAAGACAGGATAGAAGAAAGTGAAAAGTAGTAAAAAAAAAAAAAAGACAGGGAAGGAAAAGACTTTTGTGTCTCTGTCAAATAGTTTCTTCTCTTCTCTAAACTTAGTTCATCATGATTCTCCTATGACTAATCACATGGGCCCCAAACTGTCCCTTTTGATCTCCTTCTGACTTTGGAAAATAGCTCTTGGCAGCCCCTAGGAGCTATACACATGTATCTGAGGGAAGAGGGCCAGCTCCCCACCTCCACTCCAGGATGCAACAACTCTTGTTTCAGTGGAAAGGGAATCCCATATGGAAACATATGACCCATCAGGAAATGGATGACCCCCCTCTCCTCCTGCTGAGACATCAGAGAGAAACTGTTGCATGACAGCGGAAAACGGCTGAAGGCATTTCAAATCTTAAAGTGGGAGCATCTTTTGATATATCTGAAGATAAGTTAAAATAGAGTTTTTCCAGACCACAGGAATATAAGGGGTGAACAATTATGTCGTGAATTTGCACAGTATAAACAACCCAACCTGTCCCTTCTTTTTCTTTTGTAGAATTTCTGTCTTGATTAACCAGATGATTTTCCAATTCTCCACTTCACCACAGATGTAGAAGGGGGAGGAATAATTTAGAGCCAGGTTTGTTTGTTTGTTTAAAAGAGGCTGATAATTTTGACTTGAGCAAAGACTAGAGTGATTACTAGGAATTCTGGTACCTGGAACAAATTCAGGACTGGGAGGAGAATGGAGGTGGGGGTGTAGTAGTATAAAACAATTTACACCCTTAAATGCAATCATACCCTGGGAAGGTGCAAAGAGAGTAGGGGAGCAGAGAAGAAAGTACACCCTTGTCCTGAAGTTTCATAGGGTCACAGGGTCAAAGGCAATAGATATAGGTTAGATCATAGGCTATAGAGTTAGAAGGGACCTCAGAGTTCATCTAGTTCAGTCGTTTTGCCAGTGAGGAAACTAAGGCAAGTGATATTAAGTGACTTACCCAAGGTCACCTAGATATAAGTGGCAGAGCCAGTATTCATACCCATATGCTGTGACTCCAAACCCAGCCCTCTTTCTGGGAAAGCCACAGGAGGAGGTGGGGGATAAGGGAGAAGATAGTCTGGCCCAGTCAGGTGAAGTTGGGCACCAGACTGGGCCACACAGGAGGTAATTTGTACTATCTAAATATAGACTGGCTGGGCAACCTCCAAGAGGATGCAGCTGCTGGGAGGTGGGGGGTGGGGGAACCTTCATGATGCATTCAAACCAGGCAACCCCCAGAGAGAAGGTGAAAAGGAAAGAAGGGGGTGAGAGCATCCAGAGAACAATACTTCTTGATAAGGTGCAGTGTGCCACAGTGTATTGCTTTCTCTCAGGAGGAGGCTTCAAGGAGGTGAGACGGCAAGGTGAGAGGAGCAGTGGATTGGGAGGGAGGAGGGTCCTCATGAAAGAAAGGGAGTTCTGGAAAAATACCTATGGCAGGGGAAGACCAAGAGGTACTGGGATGAGGACTGGAGAGAAATCCTACTCCCCATAGCCAATCAGCACAATTACTTAAGAGTTCAGTGCTTCTGAAGCCAATGGTTAAAAAAAAAACAAAACAGCCAAATGGTCAAACATGGCATCAGTTCACTCTGTGCTCCATTCAAGCCACAGGCTGCCCTGCCAACCCTGGACAACTGTCAGTCAGTAGAGAAACCATGAGAAGGAAGAAGGGGTGTGCATGACCATGACCAATTCAACCCCTCAAGGTGTGGCTATGAGGGATAGCATGGCATAGTAGAGAGCACTGACTTTCTATTTAGAAGACCCCATCTCTGAATCCTATGAGCTATGTGGCTTTCTCCTCTTTGGCTAGCCATTTCTTCCTTTGGCATCAGTTAGCTGTTTAGATTAGGGGTTCTTAAACTCTGGGGTCATGGACCCCTTTGTCAGTGTAGTGAAACCTATCTACCCCTTCTCAGAATATTTTTCAATGTATAACATAAAATACATAGAATTACAAAGAAAACCAATTATACTGAAATTGTATTTTAATATATATTAAAAATAATATATAAATATATTATAGATAATTTAAAATTATCTATAATATTTAAAAATACTAATATATTTTTAAAACAAGTTCATGGAGGGAGAGAATGAGGACAGAGAGAGAGATGGGGGCAGGGAAAGGGAGAGGGAGGGAGGGAGAGAGAGAGAGAGAGAGGGAGGGAGAGAGAGAGAGAAATTGATTCATTAAGTGCTTATTATGTTCCAGGCAAGGCAGCTAGGTGACACAGTGGATACAGTATTGCTCCTGGAACCAGAAAGACTCCTCTTCCTGGGTTCATATCTGGCCTCAGACACTTACTAGCTGTGTAACCCTGGGCAAGTCACTCAACCCTGCTTCCCTCACTTTCCTCAATTGTAAAATGAGCTGGAGAGGAAAACGGAAAACCACTACAGTATCTTTGCCAAGAAAAACCCAAATAGAATCACAAAGAGTCTGACATGACTGAAAAACAACTGAATGTATTCCAGTCACAGTATTAAGAGTGGAGGATCAAAATCAAGACAATCCCTGCCCTCAAGGAGCTTACATTCTAAAAGGAAGGACAGCACGTAAAGGAGAGTTGGAAAGTGGAAGCTGGCTATAAAGTACAGCTGGCATGGAAACAGCCTGAAGATTTGGGCTTGAGCAAGATGAGGCAAAAGCAGACCTGTCAGAGCTGAGGACTAAGAGATGGAAATCCAGGCTACCAGTGGGGAAGAGGCAGAGCAGACTGTGAAGTGTCCACTTCCCTAATCGCTCTGGGTCTTAGTTTTCTCATTTGTAAAAAGAAAATAATGATGCCTGATGTTGATAATATAGGATATAAATATTGATAATATAGGATATAGGATATAAATATTGATAATGTAGGATATAGGATATAAATATTGATAATATAGGATATAAATATTGAAGAAAGTAGGATACAGGATATAAATAGGATAATGTCTGTGAGGACACTTTAATAAAGCTTTAAAGTTCTTCGTAGACCCTATAAATGAAAACATTTTAGGGTCAAGAGGAAGTAATTTGCCCAAGGTCACACAGACACTAAGTTCAAACCCATGTCTGTCTTAGTCCAGAGTCAGTGGGCTTTGAAGTCCTTGCGCTTTGAAGAATTATCCTCTTAAAAACCAAAAACCCTATTTTTCCCAAGTCCCTAGAAATCTTTCTGGATCTGCCAGATGATTATTTCTAAAATTGGTCCCTCGACCTGCCTCAAATATCCTTTGGCATGAATTATACAGAATCACAAATAATAGCAGAGCTGACTGTGTAAATTAGGTCCCAATTTTGAATGCTAAGTAAAAGTCACATTGAGACAGCCAACTAAGCCTCGTGCATTTGTCAACACAGAAAATGATATCAAATCCTCAGGAGATGGAAAGAAATCTCTGCATGTAATTGATGTGCCATCAAAACAAAATTACCAGAAACAAGGGGAATATTCCTGTTTTCCTGAGTTGCCCACAGGTCCATGGCATTCTGTGCAGTGGTGGGAGCAGCCTGGGGCAAGCCCTTAAACCACACTCAACTGAGTCTTGTGATGGATTTCTCTAAAGCCTCAGTCTGACCCAGTCGCTCCCTCCCATAAACTTCAAAAACGCTCTATTAATTCTAGGATGAAATATGAACTCCTTTGTTTGGCATTTAAAGCTCATCCCAGCCTGCCCCACCCCCCCTTTCTTTCCAGTCTTTTCATATTACTCCCCTCCACACACTCTTCACATACTGACCTATTTACTTTTCCTCATACAGGAGACTCCCATCTTCCTTCTTTGCACTGAGGCTATAGGGTGTTCCCGTTTAGAACTATCTTCCACCTATTTTGTATTTATCTTGTAAGTGCCAATTGGTATGTATACATTCAGTGACCCCTCCCCCCATTATAATGTAAATTTCTTGCCTGCTGGCTTGATTTTGCTTTTTCTTTGTAGTCTCAGTGCCTGACACATAACAAACACTTTATTTTTTTAAAAATTATTATTTTATTTTTAATTTATGGACTAAAATAAGCATTTCCATAGCATAGTACAATTCAAAAGGATGATTGTACATGAAATTGCAATCTACTATATGAAACTTGCTGTTCCTTTCAATATACAACAAAATTATCATGTAAATTTCTTTTTTCCTCTTTTTTCTTCCCTCCCCCCCATCCCTGTCCTAGAGATGGCTATCATTAGACACAAATAGGTAGATAAATGTAAAATTCTATACATACTTCACTTTATCAGTTCTTTCTCTAGATGGAGATAGTGTTTTTCTTCATATGTCCTTTATAGTTAATTTGAGTATTTATAATAGTTAAAATAACTTATTCACACAAAGTCATTCTTAAAGCAATATTGCTATTACTGTATACAATGTTTTCTTGGTTCTGCTCATCTTGCTTTTCATTATTTTATGCAAGTCTTTCTATGTTTTTCTAAGATCATTGAGCTCATCATTTCTTATAGCACAGAAGTATTCCATCACAATCATAGGCCACAACTTGTTCAGCTGTTCCCCAATTGATGGGCATCCTTGTAATTGCCAAATCTGTACAACCAAAAAGAGAGCTGCTATAAATACTTTAGAAGATATAGGTTTTTTTTTTTCCTTTTTCCCTAATCATCTTTGGAAATAGACCTAGTAGTGGGATTGCAAGGTCAAGGTATAGCACTTCAAAAATGCTCTTTAATTATTTGATTGATTTGATGCATAAAACTGGGGGAAGGACTAGGGTATTTTCATACAGAAAAAATTCAGGTAATTCATAGCCCACCAGGCAAGTGTCTACCTACTCAGATAAACATAGATTTAAAGGTAGAAAGGACCTTGGAGATCAACAGTCTTACAGCTGAGAAAACTACAACTCAGAGAAGTTACGTGACTTGTAAGAAGTCGTGAATCTACTGCATAAGCCCTGACTCTTCTCTGACACTGCCTGGTGCAGATATCACCTCATACTTGGACTACTGCAGTGGCCTTCTGGCTAGGCTTCTGCCCACTCCAGTCCTTCCTTCACTTAGCTACCGAACTGATCTTCCTAAAGAGCTCTGGCTGCTACTAAGCATCTGATTCTAAGTAAAACCCTGTCTAAACATGACCATTAAAAGACTTAAAGACTTCAGAATCCCTGCCTAAAAAGGAAGCAGTTGAATGTCCTTTTTTTCTCCTTTTCCCTTCCTGCCCCTCCCCATTTTCCCAACCCACTTCCCATACTAAAAAAAAAAAAAATACTTGAAGGGAAAATAAAAGTTGGCTTCTGAATAATCAGCAATCAGCTCTGCTGTACATGTAACCAACTTTCATCCCAAACGTCAAATCCCTGAAGGATGCATTTTTCTGTTTGTTCCCAGTGATCCATGAACTCCCAGCCTTTCACCATGACACATTCAAGTCATGTAAAGCTGCCCACACTCCAGTTCTCTTCCAAGAAAGAATCATGAGCTGTTATTCTTAGTCCTTACAGCTATTCTTAGTCTCAAACCTTAACAATCTTCCCTACCTGAGCTATGTGTGACCTCTCCCAGGAGAGGCAATAGCATTGTTTGGAACCTTTAATCATTTTGATTATTTCAAATGGTTTCCCAACCCCAATGCTATTTGTTCTGGTGAGATCCAGAAAAAGAGATGAAGAGATTAAATTTGTACTTCCTTAAGGGCTGTAGGTGGGAAAAAATAAAAATAAAACTAGGCACCCCGTTAGCACTCCCTATTTGCACCAGGTTGAATGATGACCAAAGTAGATTTTCAATGAAATTGTCATTTCAAATGAATTGTCATTTCTGCATCTCTGAATTTGCAGCTCTTTTCCTCTAGTTCTATCATCAGATAATAAAATTATGCTGTCCTTCATTTATAAAGATGACTCACTACCAGTAGGGCATTTGCATTGAACTGCTTTCCAGAAGAGTGGCAAGGATTGGAACTGAATCATCCACACTATCACCTTATATGGCTGGTGGCAGAGATTTATGAGATAGCTGACTAAGACTAAAAGTGGAGCTGGGGGCCATGGAATACAGGGAAGCTAAATGGTTGCTCTGAAGATTGAACTCATGACCTTGGCCTTATTAGGATGAGGGGTTGGAGGAGGGTGTGAGTAGGCATAGCTTCCATGTTTTCTTTGGAACTATATTCTCTGGAAATCTGTGCATTAATTTGTAGCAGCAAGAGCCTCTGAGAATAGGTTTTGAAAAAGCTTGGGGAAGACTCATGAATGGTGAGACATAGGCATAGAGTGTGACCTCAGGGGAACAAAAGAAAGGGACTGGATAGAAATTCCCCTTTTGCCTTTCATAAGATTACTTCCTTTTTCAAAATCTCTAATACTCTAAACCTCTTCATGATGCAGGCTTATACATGGACTTCTGAAGAATGTAGATCTTGGGGCCATGACCAGACACATTCCCTTATAAACACAATCTGTTAACCTACTGAGATTCTAATTATAGAATTTTTAAAAGCAAGAAAAATGAAGAGGAAATGATATATGGTGTCATCGGGGATACAGTTGCTCAGATCAATTCTACCATTTTTAAATGACGGATTCATAGTAGATGCTCAAGTTTCTCTTCTTCCATGAAGTCTTGTCAAATCACAAGTAATCTTTCTTCTGAATTCAAAACATCTATTGTCTCTTGTTCAAAATATTCCTCCCTGCAGATCAGTGGAATAGGTTAGACATAGTAGTCAATGACTATAGCAATATACTCTTTGATAAACCCAAAGAGTCCAGCTTTTGGGTTAAAAATTCAGTATTTCACAAAAACTGCTGGGAAAACTGGACAACAGTATGGCAGAAATTGGGCATAGACTAATATCTTACACCATATACCAAAATAAAGTCAAAGTGACTTCACAATTTAGTTATAAAGGCTGATACTATAAGCAATTTGGAAGAGCAAAGAATAGTTTACATGTCAGATTCATGGAGAAGGGAAGAATTCATGACCAAACAAGAGATAGAGAATGTTACAAAATGCAAAATGGATAATTTTTATTATGTTCAATTGAAAAGTTTTTGTATAAACAAAGCCAGTGCAACAAAGATTAGGAAGGAAGTAGAAAATTGGGAAAGAATTTTTAGAGCCAGTGTCTCTGATAAAGGCCTCATCTCTAAAATATACAGGGAATTGAGTCAAATTTATAGGAATATAAGTCATTCCCCAATTGAGAAATGGTCAAAGGATATGAACAGGCAGTTTTCAGAGGAAGAAATTATAGATATCTATAGTCATATTAAAAAATGCTTTAAATCACTATTGATTAGGGAAATGCAAATCAAAGCAGCTCTTAGGTACCACATCTCTCCTGTCAGATTGGCTAACATGACAAAAAAGGAAAATCATAAATGCTGGAGAAGATATGGGAAAATAGGAACACTCTTACATTGTTGGTGGAGTTGTGAACTGATCCAGCCATTCTGGAGAGCAATTTGGAACTATGCTCAAAGAGCTATAAAAATGTGCATACCCTTTGACCCAGCAACTTCTAGTGCTGTATCCCAAAGAGATCACACAAGTGGGAAAGGGATCCATATGTACAAAAATATTTATAGCAGCTCTTTTTGCGGTGGCAAAGAATTGGAAATCAAGCGGATGCCCACCAATTGGAGAATGGCTAAACGAGTTGTGGTACATGAATGTAATAGAATACTATTGTGCTATAAGAAATGAGGAGCAGACGGACTTTATAACAACCTGGAAAGACTTATGTGATCTGATGCTGAGTGAGAGGAGCAGAACCAGCAGAACCTTATACCTGATTACAGGCACAAGGTATGTGTGATGACTAATTGATAGACTTGGCTTATCTCAGCTATACAAGATTCAAAGACAGCTCCAAAAGACTCATGATGGAAAAAGCTGGCGACATCCAGAGAAAGAGTTATGGAGTCTGAATGCAGATTGAGGCAAACTGTTTGCTCTTTTTTTCCTTCTTTTTTGGTTTTGTTTCTTCTTTCTCATGATTCATTCCGTTGTTTATAATTCTTTTTTACAACTCAACTATTGTGTAAATAAGTTTAATGTGAAGGTATAAGTAGAACCTATATCAGATTACATGCCATCTTGGAGGGGAGGGAGGAGGAGAGGGAGGGGGAGAAAATTTGGAACTCAAAAACTTGTGGAACTGAGTGTTGTAAACTAAAAATAAAAAAACAAATTAAAAAAATATCCATCCCTGGCTCCAAACTATATTATCTTTCCCCATTAGAGTGTAAGCTTCTTATGAGGGCAGGAATTGTCTCCTTTGCTTGCATGTATAGCCCTAAGCACTTAGCACAGTGCCTGGTACTTACCAAGTAGTTTTTCATTCATTCTCCTTTGTAGGGGTAGGGAGGGGCCTCTAGCAAGGGAAACTATCAAACATACCTGGTCAACTGATTCCCTACGCCTAGTCATAATTAAATATATGTGTGTGTATCCACATACATACATATATGTATATGTATATATTCAAAGAAAGTAAGTGTCAAGATAACAGAGACCAGGTAGTATTAAGGTTTTAAACAAAGTATCAAGAAGGGTTTATACTCTTTGTTAGCTCTTTTTGAGGTAGAGAAGTGTTGGAACAAGCTTGATGAAGAACAACTTGCCATTGGCTAACCAAGAATCTGTGGCACCCTGAGAGACCTTTAGAAAGCTAATATGCTAGTTTGGGAAACATAGTCAAGATAGGAACTCTTTCTAGATTGTGATTGCTGGCTGCAGAAAGGAGAGCCAGATATGGGGGAAGAACCTAGTTCTTGAAAAGGGATTGCTCTTTGCCTTTCAGCCTTGAGTCTTTACTAGATGGAAACACATAGTCTTCTGCTAGTATAATGTAAGCTCCTTAACTATCTTGCTCGTTTGTGTTTGGAGCTCTAGTATTTAACTCAGTGCCTGGCACATAGTACTTAATAAACAACTTTTCATTTATCCATTCTCTTTTGTATTGTCACAGGAGGGTTTATTCTTTCCTCCTATACCCTTCCACTAGCTAGGTCACTAGGTCACATCAGAACTATTCAGTTAGTAACAAAAATATTTAATATTTATATACCGATTATTGTATACTAGGCACTGTGCTAAGCATTTATAATTATCATATCATGACATCATTTTATGCACATCAATTATTATATCATTTGTGATATTATTATAACACAACAACCCTGGGAGGTAGGTGCTATCATGATCTTCATTTTTCGGGTGAGGAAACAGGAAGACAGAGATTAAGTGACTCGCCCAGGGTCACAGAGCAGTGAGCTCAGATCTTCCTGTCTTCAGGCCTGTGGCTCTATTCACTGTACCACCTAGCTGCCCACACTCAGTAGGGAGCAGAGAAAGTGGACAAAACTCTAAAAAGTGTTACCCTTGGCAGTAGAAAGAATTCTAGTTACAGATTTGAGAGAGAATAATCCCTGGCAATCAGTAATTGAAGAGAGGAGCATGCCCACGGAGCCCAGCTGAGCAACCTGCTGAGCAGAAATACTTAGCCCAGAAGAGCACAGCATGAGGACCATGAGAAGGAAGATATCAGGGCCATGAAGTACTGAAGGGATGAGTTGCCTGGTTCCATGTGTTCCTTACCAGTGTGCTTCACTACCAGTGAACTCTGTGTATGTACCTACTCTTCCCACTGACTCTTTGTGTATTTGTGAGAGAGTATAGCCCAGATTTTTTGTGGTTACACTTCTTGCCATGCTATCTTATTAAATGTCTTTGCTTTGTGTTAATTGCGTCTTCCGGCTGGTGATTAAAGGTAAGAACATTTGTGAAAGGATCATGGACTGTTTAGTTTTAGGAGTATCAACTCATAGAGGTAACAACCACTCTCTGTGAAATCCAACCCAGGAGTGTGAATACTGAGGTGGGGAGTGCTATGTAGTTATTTATAAACAGGTATTTTCTCCTCTGTTTGATTATAAATTGTCTTTGAGTCCTCAGTGCTTTGGATATTCAGATATTAGTTTGTCCAACTGAGTTATCTAAACCACTTACTGGGTAATCATTATCACCTAACCTTGTGACAATACTTAGATTGGTTTTTTTTTCCCTTAACTTTTATCTATATACCTTGTCTCCCAGACTCTTTAAAGACAGATCCTGTATTTCATGCCTCTTTGCAGTCTCCTTTACATATAAAAGATACTCAGTAAATATCATTTGATTTGTTTAAAAAAAAAGATTAATTCAAGATGACAGCAGGGAAATTTATTTCAAAAACCTAGTCTATACTGTTGGTCCTCCACACCACATAGCCAACTTACTCCATTAACTGATGGGTCCAAACTGCTTTCTCATCGCTCAAAACTGATTTGTTGCCTTGATCTTTTGGTTCTCCAGCCAAACTCTAAGTCAACTCTTTGGCTGTTTCCACAACTAGTACTCTGGTCTCTGCAATGCATCTTTCTCAAAGACTCATTCAATATTGTGCAAGGACACACGGTTCTTAGCATAGGTAGATTTGGGAGTTTCAAAAGTAGTGTAATTTGAGGAGCACCAAAAGGCCACCTCCTATGCCAGTTGCTAGTGCTTTCCCCTCCTAAATTACTTTGTTTTGGTTTTCATTTATTTTGTTTTTTAATTATATGTGTTTATATCATTTTCCTACCCCTCCCCCTTCCCACCTCTAATAGAATGTACTTGAGGACAGTTTCTCTTTCATTCTCCCTCCCTCCCTTTCATTCTTTCTTCCTTTTCTTTCTTTCTTCCTTTCTTTCTTGTCTTTGTAACCTCAGCACTGAGAGTAGTGCCTGGCATATAGCGTGCACTTAATAAATGTTTGTTGTATAAATGAATAAAATACTCATTGAATGAATAAAGGAATGAGTGAACAAATAATATCCTGGGAATGCTCCCAGATATATGCCTTAATTATTTGTTACAGTGACTGAAAGTGAAGTTGTTTTTTTTTTATCTAAGATATTGAACAACTGCTAATATGCAACTGTTACCTAGAAGTGAGGGAGAAGGGTATTATAATTGAGCCATCTATTGACTTCCAAATAGAAATACTTTATCAGATTAATCACAGGATGGGAAAAGTTTGATAGTGGTAAGAGGCTGGAAAAGTTCCAAAACTTGGCACTTTGCCCAAAAAGGAAGGACCAAGTGGACCACAGCAGAGGTGATGGAGATCCTCAGCAGTGAGTAAGTGGTAAGAAATGTCTTAGTAAAAGAGAATCGGACCATGGCATGAGGGAGAAAGTATGAAAGAGGAATACATAAAAGATATAAACAGGAGCAGGAGGGAGTATGCTGAAACAAAATCAAGCTATTTCACACTATTGTAATAATCAGTTGTTCCCAGGCCCCTGGGGAATGAGACTATCTCCAAAGAACCAAAATGACCAGAAAATAATGTAGGAAAACTTTTGTTTTAATATCAGAGAAACAAAACGTCCAGACTCTTACCAGGTTTTTTGTTTTGTTTTCACTTTTCAGTTACTTATTTCCAAGATGTTAAAACATAGCCCTTGCAGATTACTGCAGACAGAACCCTTGTTGTATAACTAACTGTTGAGATTTCAATGATACCTTTTTCAACAAGGATTTCTGACATTTTACAATTTTTTTTCAATGTAAACCCTCATAGTAATTTCCCACTGATGAAGGAGGCAGTGGCAGATAGGTGAGATTCATATTTCCTTTCCTTTTTCCCATACTAATACAGTATTTTCTTACGGAAGAAATTTTCTCACAGATGTTTCCATAGTTGTTTCCCTGTGGAGGAAGTTAAGAAGCAACCTTTGGAACTGATCCAGGCTAGAAACTAGCCCTGTTATCCACTGGGGGCCACTAGCATCCCTGCAAGTAATTAAGGGTCACAAAACAAAGTTATGGTTACATATTAAATACTCCACTACTGATGACATATTATAAGTAGTTATTAATTAACTTTCTTCCTATTTTTTCTTATCTAATCTTCTAAGACTTCCTCAATTCCCCAGTTGGGAAGAAAGGAGTACTCTGTCCTTTGTCAAGGTACCCTATCTTTATTTAATTCTTTTATGATCCATGCTCTGGTAGAATACAAACTCTTTGGGGTCAGAGTTTAGCTTGTTTTTCCATTTGAATACCAAGGTGTAATGGCAACCACACTGGCATACCCAGGATGGCTGCTAAAGCAGGTTCTTTTATCTGCTTTGTAAAGAAAGATAGCTGTTTCAGTGGTCAACAATCTTTCTTTTTTAATCACATAAAATACAAGCACAGGAAATACAGAAAAGAAAAATAAAGACCAACACACTGGGCTCTACTGCCTGAATCAAAGCTTTGCATCCACCACTGAATCAAGAGAGCCTTTACCTCTGAGGACTTGGGGAGCTCTGAACATACTGCCACTCAGAGTCTTGCCCAGGGAAACACAACCTCTTTCTCATAAGCAAACCCCCAAAGCAACAGCTCATCTCTCACAATGTATACTCTTTAGGCTCAGTGCCTAATTAGAAATTAACAAAAGGTGTGTAAACCTTACTACAAGCAAGCAAGCTTCCCTTAATGGCCTGCACTTAAGGCCTATTAATGGGTGTGGAAAATCTTACACCTCCACATTAATTTAACATAAGGTCTCACCTAATACCTTTCACATAGTAGGCTATTCAACTTAATGAACCATCTATGAACTGAATGCTACTGGCCTGTGCTGTAGGTGTCTAACATCAGTAACCCTGCTTTTTCCCACGTTCATAAACCCAAACCTTGGGTCATCTGTGCCCTCTTCAAGTTATTAGAAGCTACCATTCTCCCTAAATTTTCAACGTTCCCAAAACCTTAGGTAAATTTAAGTGGAGTTTCCTTTGGTATCCCATCCCTTTTCCTTATAGACCCCAGTTAGCAAACTAACCTCCTAAGTGTCTTAATAATAATTATATGACTTCCTTTAAGTCCCAACTAAAATCCCATGTTCTGCAGGAAGCCTTCCCTAACCCCTTTAATTCTAGTGCTTTTCTTCTTTTACGATTTTCTAATTATCCTATATGTACACCAGGCTTTGCATGTATTTATTTGCATGTTGTCTCTTCATTACATTGTGAGTTTGTTGAGGGCAGGGACTGTCTTTTGTCTCCTTCTGAATCATCAGCGCTTGGCACAGTCTGACATGTAGAAGGCCTTTTAATAAATGTTTTGGTTTTTTTTTTTTTGGAGGGGGAAAGGAAGGGCAATTGGGGTTAAGTGACTTGCCTAAGGTCACACAGTTAATAAACATTTAATCATTGATTAATGTTAGCAATGTATTTCATTTGGCCCTGTGAGGTCATCACTATTATTATCCTCACTTTAGGGATGAGGAGACTGAGTCTAGGATACAGTAAATGACCAGACCTTGGTTACACAGCCAGTAAGGGTCTGTGGCAGCATTTTGAATTCACATCCTCCTTCCTCCAAGACCAGCACTACAACCTTTTTTAAAGGGTCTTTACTATATAGAACTAAAGAAGGATATACAAATTAGGGAAGATTATAGAAACAGATGAAAAATTCACACATTGCAATGATTCTTGTAGTTCAGTCATGGTCCTCAGCACTGACTCTAAGTTACAAGACCAGTTAATTCTATTTGGACTTCCTCCTACCTACCATCTTTCTTCTTAGCTTGGTTTTTATATTAACTTAGTTTTCATTCCTTTACCACAGATTTTGTTGCCCTGGTCTAAAATTCCCCTACAGGGCAGTTAAGTGGCACAGTGGCACTGGGTCTGGAGTCAAGCCGACCTGAGTTCAAATCCATCCTTAGATACCCTACTAGCTATGTAACCTTGGGTAAGTCACTTAACCCTGTTTGTCTCAGTTTCCTCAACTGTAAAATGAGCTGGAGAAGGAAATGACAGACCACTCCAGTATCTTTGCCAAGAAAACCCCAAATGGGGTCACAAAGAGTCAGACATGACTGAGAAAAAAAAAATATTCCCCAGTCTTTCAGAACACATTTTCCCATACTCAATTATAGGACACAGGTGGGCCCCTTCCATTTATCGCCCCCTCAACTTTGTCTTTCTGTAAAATATCTCGCCTGACTACACCCTGGTAAAGGGTCTCCTGTTACCTCTAAACTGCCACCGATAAATGATTTAGTCTCTCTCTTGGCCTCAAAACGAGTTCTCCCTGAGATTTCAGGCCTCCCTCCCATCTGTGCTTCTGACTTTCTTGACTTCACCGCCATGTGTCAGCTACAGTCTCACCCTGGGATCACTGCTAGCAACAGCGACATCCTCATCCAGGTGAGTTCTTCCTGGGTCCATTTGGTGGAATAACCCAGACCAGACAACCTGGATACCCCTTGAAGCTGTGCTTCTGACTTTGCAGACTTCAACACTGAGGTCCCTACTGGCCCCCCCACCCTTCAAGTTCTTTTGTGTGTTATCTTCCCCCCATTAGAATGTAAGCTTTGTGAAGGCAAGAATCATCTTCTTTTTTGCTTGTATGTATATCCACTGCCTGTCACATTTGTTAAGTCATTTCTTTGTGACCCCATTGGGGGTTTTCTTGGCAAAGATACTAGAATGCTTTGCCATTTCCTTCTCCAGCTGATTTTACAGATAAGGAAATTGAAGCAAACAGGATTAAGTGACTTGCCCAGGGTCACACAGCTAGTAAATGTCTGAGGCCAAATTTGAACTCAGGAAGTTCTTCCAGACTCCAGGCCCTGCACCACTTAACTTCCCCTATTTGACACATGGGAAGCACTTAATTAATTTTTGTTGCCTACTTGCTTGCTTGTTTTCTGAGTATTTCTCTTACTCCTTCCCTGGAAGTGCCCATGCTCTGGTACCTGAAAACTCCTATTCTTTCATCTCACCCATTTTTCTTTTTTCTTCCTGGTCCCCCGAAGCAAATTCTTATCTTTTAAATGCTACAAAATTTTAATATTATTTGATGTCACAGGCATGCCACTTGTCATTGGAGACAGGTACTATTATGCTCATTTAAAAAAAAAAGGAACACAGAGAGGCTGAGCAACTTTCCAAAAGGCACACAGCAATTGAGTGGCAAAACCAGGAAAAAATTACACATGCACCTCAGTGCTTCATCCTCAGTCCAGGTCTTCCCTACTCACAAGAAAAGAAGAGTCTAGAAGTGATATTGGGGCATCATCAATGTTTCACTATTGGCTGAAAGGTTAACATTACTGAACTAACTAAAGCTACCATATATAGATCTAAATTACTATATAATGGCCTTGAGTCAAAGCAAAGCCACAGAGTGTTCTAATCTTGGGCATTGTTCATGCATAGCTGTGACCAAAAGTACTGTCAGATTGTTAAATAATAGCAAGAGTAGTGAAAAATGTAAGAACTCTTACATTCTCAGTCACAATTTCTTTAACTCACGTGATTGTGGAATTGCTATGTCTTCAAGCCCTTTGGGGAATAGCTGCTGCCAATAAAGCTGAATCAGAAAAACTATAAATAGTTGAGAACAACACACCACACACACACACACACCACACATACACACACACACACACATTTACTTGCACACACATACGCACTCACAAAAAAGTGTAAATCAGAGTGTTTCAAAGGTCGTGTCAAGATACTGCAAGCAAATAACTACTGACCTATTTATTGTTCACTTATTCTGCCTTTTTTTGTTCCAAACTGTGCTTTTCAGTAAATTTAGTAAAATTAAAATACAAAGATCCAAACACCACTGGCTATATATGTATAAGCCAATAAAACATCAGAGAGAAAGAGATATGACCACAGTCACTGATTCATTCCATACTCATCTTAAGTGGCTGAAGAATTTGCACTGTGGGGTAGGAGAAGAGGGAGAAATTCATTGATTCATTTATTCATTCATCCAAAGAGCATTTATTAAGTCCTTACTCTATATCAGGCATGCGGGATACAAAGACAACAGGCCCTGAATCAGGCTCAGTTGCAGTTTAGAACATCAGCTTTCTAGCAAAGGAGAGAACAGAGGTGAATGCAGCTTCTAATGGTCCTCCTCTCTCTCTCCCTGCCTCACCTCCCTGCAAAGATGAGCCAACAACACAGATGATGGTGGGCCATAGAGAGATGTGTTTTCATCAGTCCTGAAAACAGTAGTGATAGTGCTAGATTTGGAGTCAAAGTCCTGTGTTTGAATTCTGACTGTGCTATGGAATGCAGAGAAAGACAGTTTGGTTAGATCTCATAACTCGATCTAAATAGGCTTCTATATTGGTATACAGTAAGACCTAAGCAGGCATGTGTATATGTACATATGTGTAAATATGGTTAGATTATATATACATACATGTATATGTATGTACACATATGTGTATATACATACGTGTGTGGTTATATTATATGTGTAGGTATACATGCATTTGTGTGTATGTGTATATATGTACATACATACATCAGGGATTATTATTCCCATTTGACAAATAGAAAAAAAGAAGCAAGGAGGTGGGGTTGAGGGTCAGGAATAAGGGGAACAAGCATTTTCTACTATGTTGCTGGGTAGTGTACTAAGTGTTTTTACACATATCACCTCATTTGATGAGAAGCAAAGGACCTTATCATCAGGCCATATATATGTGTATATACATACATACACACACATACACACATAAGTGTGTGTATATATATTTATATCTAGTTGATGGCAAAGTCAAGACTAGATACCCTTCTGCCTCTTCTATTCTGTCTTGCTTGCGTTTAGGAAGAGGAAGCAGGTCAGTGAAATCAGATCACAGAATCAATGAAGTTAGAGCTAAGCTATACATTGGAGACTGTCAGTAAAGTTCATCTTCAGCATTTACCCACATCCCCTTTTGGTACTCATGTCTTACCTCTTGGCAGCTCTCATTCTGAGGCCCTGTCCTATGTGATTCATTCCCAAGGGGCCTTGAACTCATTTAAGCAGTCTAATAATTCTTACAATCAGACTAGCTAAAAAAAGGTATGTTATATCCAGTGACCCCACTACTAGGCACATAATGCAAGAAGGTCAAAGACAAAAATAAAGATCCTCATGTGTCACAAAATATTTGTAGCCTCACTTTTTGTGGGGGGAGGGAGGACCTGGATGTTCATTTGTGGCATAGGAACTAATTAAATATTATTATACTATGACATAAAACTTAAGTCTATGAAGAATTCAGAGAAGTTTTAAAAGATTTGCATAAACTGATAGAGAGTGAAGAAAGCAGAATTAGAAGAACAATACGTATGACTACAATCATGTTACTGAAAACAATACTAAAAAGCAGACAAATTCTAATTACTGTGATCAATCTTAGGCACTGAGAATAGAAAATGAAACAAACTTATTCCTTCTTGGTACTGAATTATAGAATAGAGGCACAGAACATGGAATATATTTTCAGGAATGACTGATATGTCAGCTGGTTTTCCAGAATTGTTTTTCTTTGTTTCAAGGGAGTGACCGATGAGTATGAGAAAGGCATATATCAGGAAATTCCTAAGGTGGTAGAGAATGAAAGGCATTAATAAAATGTTTTTATTCCTTAAAGAACACTTTGGTGACTGTTTAATTTTATTTTTAAGCTGATGATTCATTCATATTTTAATTTGGGATCCTGAAGACAAAGAGCCTTCAGGTCAGTTGTGTGACCTCAGTAAATTAACTTCTCATACCGACCCTCAGTTTTCTTATCTGTAAAACGAGGGAGTGAAATTAGATTTTTTTTTAAGAACCTTAACAGATAAAACAAACTTTGAGTCAGCCTCTAAGTAATGATTTTTAACAACATCACAGGAAGGAGAGAGTGATATTTAGTGGCAAGGGCATGATTGGTGCCCCTCAAATCATATCACGTGGGCAATTTCCTTCTTTTATTCAAAATGTTGCTTGTGCATTGTAAACCATATGATGGTGCTGGTCTGCCCTGTAAACAAGGCCTTTACTGGGACTATGCAATCAAACTATCTCCCTAAATGCATTTATGGCTAGTAGACACTCCTGCCTGGATTCCTTTTCCATCCCCCACAGATAACTGATAAGATTAGAGCTTTTTGGAAAATATATCTCCTTGAGATCACTTCTTGAACAACTTAACAGATCTGGGTGGAAACACAGACCTTTGACCCTGCCCTAGGAAGGTCTAACTATTTCTTGGAAACATAGTTTATTAGAGATGGGGTGGAGATCAGGATAAAACATGCATGGAAGAAAATGCTGGAAAAAAATAGACAGGAAGAAACTGACAGGCTTAGAAGAACTTGTAATCAAAGAAGGAACTGATAAAAGAAATTGCCAAATTTGTTAGACTTTGTACACAAGAAGGAAGAGGACAGCAGACCAGTTGGTCATGGCTCAGGACCCAAAAGCACCAGCCATTTGACAGATTTCTTTGGGGACTCAAGGCTGCAAAAAAGCTATGCTTTCTCTAGCCTTGCCTGAATCTCCTCACTGCAGGGTTTCATAATCACACACCCATGGAAGTCTTGATTTATTGCTCTGTCTGGACTTCATGGCTGAAAGAATCAGTGTGCTAATGGAACCAAAAATTCAGATCCTTCCTTGGGTAGCTTGCCTTATCCTCACCCCAAAAACTGTCTCCTAAGAGAGCTTTAGAGGAGCAGAGCATCCAAAATAGTGCTTCTATTCTGATGTGCAAAGGCTTTCTGTATCCCCAAATCTGACTTCATCGGGAAAAGAGGCATTTGAAGGTCATAGGATCCTGGCCTTGGACCCGGAAGGGATCTTATATCATGGGAATAGGAATATATTTGGAGGGACAGAGAATGTGTTAGCGATATATGATTTCTACTTGAATATCTATCACATTTTATACTTATTATTTCATTCAATGCTTATAAAAGTCTCTGTGCAATAAGTAAAGCAGGTATTCAGTCAGCTCCTGTGCAATGAGGAGCAATACTTTGTCTTCCTGAAAGCAATATATTGGACCAAATGAGCTCTGAAACTCCCCTTCAAATTGAGGACTTATACTGCTTTAGATTATATATTCTATTATTTATAGGTAGGGAAACCAAGGGAAAGGCTATATAGCCAAGACTTGAACTCTTGCCTCCTTGTATAGTCCACTTTCCATTATGTCTGCTACCTATTCAGTGAAAGGAATTGCTCAATGGCTTCCCACATTGTACCTCCCTAATCATCAACCCCACTAGTTACGTGACCCTAGGTAAGTCACTTAAATTCCCTTTCCTCATCTGTAAAATGGAAAAATAGCACCTACCTATCTCCCAGGGCTTTTGTGAGGATAAAATTAGATCACATTGGTCAAGCATCTTGCAAACCTTTGGCATGACATAAATGCTAGCAAGTATTATTATTGTCATTGTGTCTCCTCCTATCCCTGATCCCACAACTAGCTCTTTTCTGCCTCATACTCACTTTCCATTTCCTGAGAATGGATTCATTTTGCAGTTGATCTCCACTGTGGCCATTCTTCAAATCAATACCATCACATCAGTCTTTCCCATATTAATTCCACCAAAGTCAGTTCATGAGCAAATAGACTCCCAATCAATTATCATCAGCTGTGACCAATTGTTTTAACAATCTGGCTAGCAGCTTCTGTGGGTGTGTGAGACCCACCCACAGCCAGCACCCAGAAAGCTGCCGGCATGCCGGGAAAGCACAGGTTCTTTTGATCTGCTTAACCAAGGAAAGCAAAGTGAAGGGGTTGACAAGCTTACTTTAATCCAGCATACAGACAGCATTCAATTAGTTCAGGGGAGCATACAGACATCATTCAGTTAGTTCAGGGGAAAAAGCCAATACCCTAAACTTCAGAACATTCATTTAGTTCAGGGGAAAAAACCAGTACCCTGAACTTCAGAACAAAATACAAATAAATTACAAATATCAACAGACAGACCCAATACAATTCATAGTTACCAGCATCTAGGTTCAGCCCGAGAGCTCAGAACAAGGGCTGGCCCAGAGTCACGCTTGCCACCACTGCTGCTCCAACTGAGGAAAGGGATCTTCAAGCTGTCTTCTCTCCTCTTATAGAGTTTTTGACATCATCAAGCGTGGCTTGAATGACCAGAGCCAATTGGTTCTTGAGTTGGCCCCTCCCCTTAGGACCCTGGGAGGTTCACATCCACGTAGATTAGGTTAACACCCAATAGGGCATGGCTCTGGAGTTAACACCTCCCCTTAGCCAGCCCCATGAATCGTCACAAAGAGGCGGACTTAAACCCACGTGGTCTAAAAGCCTCTGCTGTTCCAGACATGTAAACTAGGCCCTCCGTGGAGTTAGCACCAAAGTTCCACACATAACAGGGCTCTGGGCCTGGGGCCCAGCACCCAGCAAGGCTCAATGAGATAAACTGAGTCACTCAAAGTAAACAATGGCGATTCTGCTTACACCAATTCAACCACTCCGTACAGGAGATCAGACAATAGAAAAAGGTCATACCAGTTTTGCTTTCCTAAGATTATAAGTACCTAAGCAATAAGAGCTATACCTAGAGCTATAAGAGACTTTAAAGGCCATTTACTCCAACCGCCTCATATAGATGTGAAACTGAAGATCCCAGAGGTTAGGACTCACCCAAAATCACACAAATAGGAAATGGCACAGGATTTAAACTAAGGACCTATTATTCCAAATCCAACTGTGCAGCTAATCTGCTATAGGCTTCAATGTGAGTTATAGGGGGAGGAAATCTAATTGGGAGATTTGGTCAGATCCAGCACTGTCCAATTAGACGTCTTGAGAACTACCAAGTGAAAATCCATCTCATTCACTCTCAAACTGGGTTTCGCATATGTAGACATAGCTTAATTTCTGTATTTGTTTTATCTACATTGGCTCACCCATTATGAGCCATCATGGACCAAGGAGCATGTTGTACAAAGTTTCAGACAGTAATAAGTATTTAATAAATTTTAAAATTTCATCTTTATTAAAATTGTTTATTCTGTCCTTCAAAGGTTGAACATTTGATGATGGATGCTAGTGGCTTAGTCATGCTTTAAAAATCCCTCATTGCCACCATTTCTTACAATCTTTCTTTCCTCTGTCCTTGTTCAAGGGCATCATGGTGTAGTGGAAATGGACTTGCTTTTAGGTGTTGAATCTGCTGTTTTACTGTGTGGTTATGGACAAGTCACATACCTCTCTGAGCTTCAGGCTTCCTCATCTGAAAAAAAGATAGTACTATACATACAACTAACCTCATGGAGTTGTTGTGAGGAAGATACTATATGAAAATATGAGATACTGCTATCGTGCCTCCACAATGGAGGGATGCAATTTCTCTATATCAAAGCATATACATGTATTGTGTAAATAGTTCCCAGTCCACTTCTGCATGGTAAAGAAGGGCTTTTCAGTTGGTCGCTGAGCTAAAGCTGTGGATATTTTTAAAAGGGTCCAATGGAAAAATTCTTTTTTTTTTCCTTCATGCTGGCTACAAAATGTAAGGATGACTCTCTGAACTCCAAAAATCAGTGGGACAGTGGGAAGGTATGCTCTGCCCTACTCACCCCTTTCCCATCAGGCCAGCTAGTGAGTGAATGACCTCATATGTAAGCCTGGGTCTGAGATAGAGACTTCCTCCTGTTTGTTTCTTCTTTCTTTGCAAATAAATCCTTTTTTTCACTCATTCACTCATACAGAGCTTTGTGAGATCTCCAAAGCCAGCAACTGAAGTCCATAGCAAAATTGGTCCTTAGCCAAACCCATAAGACCTGCAGAGGACCAGTGCAGCAGTGGGTCAAGGGCAACCCTGTGTCCTTTCAAGAAAGGCAGTGACTCTGCCCATTGGCTATGCCACATTCCTAAGAGAACTTGGAGTAGCCACTCTGATTATTATTAAGGCAATAATCACTTGGCCAACCAATGATGTAGGAGAGAAATTAAGTATAACTGGCAATTGATATTGGGAAAACACACCAGCATGGGGGCTCAAGCTGATATCATTAGAAAGACATTCCAACCCCTCATGGGTACCCCTAGAACCCTCAAAATAAGATGCCTTCTGTGGACTCAACTTGCCAGTGATACTAAAAGTTGGGTAAAGTACTCGTAGAGTTTATATGGGTCTATACCAGAAATGTCATGGCCTGCTAGGTCAACACTCCTTCATGCCTGAACCAGCTTAAAATATAGCTAAGAAATGTTTAACAAAATAAATAAAACTACAATAAACATATATAATGTTAATTTGTGGTTTTCTAAGTAAATGTAGGGCCAAAGGATCCATCTCTATTTGAGCTGAAGGCCAGTGACTACACTATTCTCCTTTTCTTCCTCCTCAGCACCGTCTCCCACACCACCAGGATCCGAGCCCTATGCAAATACATTTGTCTTGGCAGAGAAGGTTATAATCTATTTTCTCTTCACTGTTTTCCAAGGTGCTGAGCATTTTGTCCTCAGCATTTCTGATGCTAGTTGAATCTAGTTGACCTCCATGGGTGAGATCACTCAGTAAGGATAGAGGGGAATTTGTTTCAGTTGTTCTCAGTGATCAATGTGGCTCTTCTCTGCACTATTGACTCAACAGCCCAGATCTGTTCTAGTCTTATTTACCCAATGTTTGTTTTCTCACCATAAATCATGGTGTAGGAGAGTACTGTCAAACTCAAATAGAAATGGGAGCCACTAACTGTACTATATAAGGATCACTGAGGGCAGTATATTGACTTAGAAAACCAGGAACTAATATTATCTATGATATATTGTATTTCTACTTATTTTGTTAAATATTTCTCAATTACATTTTTATATGGTTGGGATGATGCTGATCTCAGTTAGCATGTGTAGGATGCTGGACTAGAAGTCAGGAAAACTTGATTTCCAGTCCTTTCTCAGATGCATAGTAGTTGTGTGACCCTGGGCAAGTCTCTTAACTGAGGAATTCCTGCTTTGTCTCTGTAAAATGGGGTTAATAATAGCACCTACCATGTAGGAGTGTTGTGAGGATCAAATGAGATATGATATGGAAACTATTTTGTAAATATTAAAACAAATGATAGGTATCATTATTATGACCAAAGTATGGCCACTCTAGCAAAACAGTAAGGATGGTTTGCATTTTACTAGACAGGACACATATGATCATCTTGAAAAAAAAATTTAAATCTTAAAATTTCAATTAATTAATTAAAAATTTTTAAAAGTTTGAATTTTAAATTAAAAATAATTTACTTTTTCTTAGGGCTTTATATTTAATTTTATGTTTTAACTATGCGTTTTGTTATTTACACCACAGTAATTTCCCAGCAATGTTTCCCATGCAGTACTCTCTCTTATAATGAGCAACAGTTCAGCAAAATCATTCTATAAAGCAACCACAACTGACAAAGTATGAAACAACACAATTTAGCCAACTCTTGGTATACTAAGATGAAGGAAGGACTGTATCCTATTGGGTTTTTTTAATGTTTTTGTTCATGCGTTTTATTTTTCTATCACTATGGTTTCTGTTTATAACCCCCACCTTCCCTTCTCATCCAGGGAGCTTCCACCTTACACTTGAGAAAAACTGGTAAGCAACACCAAGTGACACAGCCACCAGGTCTGTTACTATATGCAACATTCATAGGACTTTGTATTTTTGAGCCACAAAGGAAGTGGGAAGAGGGAAAGGTTACTTTGTGGACCTTGTTTCTTTCTTCTTTTATTCCTTCTAAGGAAAATGGCAATCACACTCTGGTTTCACAACTCAGCTGGACTGAAAGAAACTGGGATGTACTGTGGATTCCATACACTCCAATTAAAATAATACTAATAATGGGCTACTCTCTGGGTTCCCCCAATTACCATCATTTTGAATCTGATGCACTGGGCACGTAAGTCTCAACTGCTCAGCAGGGACCACAGCAGGCCAACTCTTTCCCAGTAGGCAGAGTAACCACTGTATTAGAGTCACTCACAATCCTGATCCCCTCCCCCCATCCCTACCCAGTACTGTTCCCAGGCTGAAACATGATATTCAGACCCTGGGGATAACTACATGATTCTAGTCTACTACTTAGATTGCTATTCCTTGCCCTACATGACTTGGGACAGCCTTCACCATGCTAGGCTGGCCATGACTTTGGTAACCTTACTGAATAAATGAATGGTAGCTCTCTGACTCATAAGATATTAGGATCATTGATTAAGAGGCAGAAAATACCTTAGAGGCCATTTAGTCTAACCTAAAAAAGTTTAAATGTCACAAAGGAAGTGAGAGAGTAGGAATTGAACCCCGAGTCACCAATACCAAATCCGGCACTCTCTCTATTGTCCTATGTTGCCTCTATCTTCTGTCCTTGAGAGAAACAATTATTAAATAACTAATTATCAATATGGTGGAAATGTGGGATTTATCCTCCTCTGAAACTTTATTGTCTACTGGCCTAAGCCAGCCTCTGAAGGACATTACTGATAATAAGATTGGATTGACTTTCTCCTCAATCTTGTTCAGACCCCACCCAAATGGGGAGGCCCATTGTGTTCTGCTCTGGTTTGGGTGGGGATATAGTCTTTTATTAGATTGTGATAGGCTGGGGGTGATTTGGAAGTAAATGACATAATCAAAATGATGTGTTCCCCCCCATTAGAATAGGTGCACCTCTCATTATAATATTCATTCTCTCTTATCACTTGTTTACCCATCTGAGCTGATTTCCATCCTCAGGAACACTCTGGAACACTTATATGCCAAAGGCATATAAGTGTTGGTGGGTTCTGTGGTTTGTCTTTGATGTAAGAGACAGCCAAATGGGCATTCTTTTATTAATAATATACTAGCATTATTAATAAAATAATTATCCAGAAACTATGTCTCTTAAACTTTTTATACATCACAGTCCCTCAGAATCTCTCCTCACAGAAACAAATACACACACACACACACACACACACACACAGATATTCCCCAAATAAAAATAAAAATTCTTTCTCCTCTGGGGAGAAATACATTGTTTTCAATCATCCCAAGCTGTCCCCTGTTGCCATCTTATTAAATCCAATATTCTCCCAGGAATGCATCATGGCATATCAGAAGATACCATGATCTCAGAAGAATTGCCCTTCTAGGTGACCCAAATGACAATGGGAAGATGAGGAGAAGTATTTTGTGATGTATTACTAAGAAACATATAAGAGATGGTATGAGTGTTGAAGGAAAAAATTATTAATTCTCTACTCTGTGTTTTAGGCGTGAGTCTACCAGAAACAATTTACGTAACACAGCATTTTTCTAAACCCAAGTAATTTCTAGAGAAAAATATCCAGAACTGGTCTAGTTCCTCCATGTTCTTGCATATTTCTCTGTCCCTAGATGATCTGAGGTAACATTTATAGGCATCTCAAACAGGGAAATTGTAATGCTGTAAACCAGTTTGAGGTTAATATTCCAAAACTATTGTCACTACTCAATCCCTTCCTTGATGATTTCCCTCAAGTACTGAAAGTGTTTCCTCTGTTTGATCAATATGTAATTAATTCCCTTCTGAATAGAAAAGCATACTTCTGGGTGGGTCACAGACCAATCACTTTAGGGGATGGGAAAATGCAAGGATCTAAATGAGACACCTAAAGGAAAAAGTCTGCAAAAGGTTTGGGGATGTTGAAAATATTTCTTAGTATTTCTAAAGAAATTAAAAATGGTTTTAATATTCTTCAACAGTGACATGAGCAAAGACATTGTATCAGGAGGGCAGAGTTTATAATCTCAAAGAGGATCATAAACATGTCTGAAAGGTTCGGAATCGCCGGATATAAGAAACTCTCAAAGTAGAAGGCAGAAGAATCAAAACATTTATTTAGGCTCAACAGTAACCAACCCATGAACCAGCAACCCCATTTTGATATGTTGATCATAATCTTCCAGGCCCAATAAGTACGCCTTGCAAGAGTAACCAGGAGGCTACAGAGAAGCATGATTGCGTAAAGCAAAATCATGCTTCCCCCTCGATGGTAATAAGATTACCCACTGGCCTGAAGTCTTTGTTCAGCTTCCTCCCGTAGATCAGCTCTGCTACTGGCAGCTCCTGCTTCAGCTGTGGCTGTAACTGACGTAACTGTCGTAACTGCCTCTGTAACTGCCTCTGGCTCCAACTGTCGCTGTAACTGTCGCTGTAATGGCCTGAAGTCTTTGTTCAGCTTTCTCCCGTAGGTTAGCTCTGCTACTGGCAGCTCCTGCTTCAGCTGTGGCTGTAACTGACGTAACTGTCGTAACTGCCTCTGTAACTGCCTCTGGCTCCAACTGTCGCTGGCTCCAACCGGAAAAGGAAGAGAGAGCTCTTCAAGCTGTCCTCTCCCCTCTTATAGGGTTTTTGACATCATCAAGCTCCGCCCGAATGACCAGGGCCGATTGGTTCCTGAGTTGGCCCCTCCCCCTAGGGTAGAGGTTAACACCTCCCCTCAGCCAGCCCCATGACTCATCACACAGGAAGTTGTCTGCTTCCCGGCATGCTCCCCGGGCCTCCTGCCCCGGAAGAGCAAGCCACAGTGTCCAGAGGCTCAATGAGGTAAGCTGAGTCATTCAAAGAAAACAAAGGCCATTCTGGTTACACTCCACCCCTTGTTATAGGATACATAATCTAATCAGCCATGTATCCTAGAACATACATTGTGATTCAATTACAAAGGAAACTAAAACATATCATTTATTATAAAGCAAAACATATCATTTGGTGACATTCCCAAACATTGGTTAACGATTCAAATGCGATCCACCCCTAGATCCCAGCAAAATAATCTCTTCAATCAATCATCCCCAAAATAATTATTAATAATTCAAATGTCCACCCCTAAATCCTTGTATCCATTACATAGGATCAATAATATCATAACAATAAAACAACACAGCAAGGATAACACAAAATAAGTAAACAGAACACTATCATCATTTCCACCCCCCTTGAACGATTGGGGCTCAAAATCTTGGGGTGAGGGGTGAAGGTCTCATTTTCCATAGCTTCTTCATGCTGAAATTGGATGTAGAGATGGCCCTGCCCCCAAAAAGTCCCATTCCAGAGGTCATTTCTTTAACGAGCTGGCAGGAATTCCAAGAATGCTACATGCTTAGGCAGTCACCGGAAAGTGCAGGGTGCTTAAGCCTGAAGGAAACAAAACTAGCAACAAGGTTAGCCAAAACAAAGGACAAAAAGAATAGTCTGTGAATCTATTATTATAACCTATTCACGGTAAAATATATGGTTCAGGGGTACGATTTGGTAATTATTTTCCCCTGAATAGACAACTGTTACAGTGTTGTCCTTCCCATGGGCTATAACTTCTGCAGCCTTTGGAATATCATCTGGCTTCCGTTTTACCCATACCTTAGCTCCTGACTTTATTCTATCAATGGAGCAAGACCCTTTTGCCCCTCTAGTAGTTATTTTGGGAGGAGGGTCAGTTTTCACAAAGGGTATTTTTTCACAGGGGATAATAATGACTTGAACCATCCTATCATTTCTACAAAATTGTACAGGTTTTTTACCCATATTCTGGAGTGTCACAACAATTTCTTTTTGATAATTAGAATCTATCACTCCAGCCAATACATGTATTCCTTGAGCCGCTAATCCTGGTTTAGGTAATATCCGTCCAAGATGATTCTTGGGGATTCTCATACATACTCCAGTAGGGGTTTTTCTTATCTCTTTCCTATTTAACCTAAAATTCTCTATACAATGTAAATCATATCCTGCTGAACCAGGTGTTCCTGGACTTGGTAGTGGGACATCTTCCCTCACAGTCCAAAATTCAATGTTTTGGATCTCACATGTTTGCTGTTCTCTGATCTGCAGATTTGGGGTCATCATTCTGGCTAGAGGTGTACTCCCCCCTAAGGGCCTATTATTCAAATTACGTAAGGCAATAGACAAATTATCCTTCCAATGTCGATATGAATTATTTGAGCTTAATTTTCTCAGCTGTTCTTTCAACAATCCATTCATTCTTTCAATTAGCCCAGATGCTTGTGGGTAATATGGAATATGATATATCCATTCTATATTATTCAACACACAATATCTTTTCACTTCTTTGCCCTTGAAATGTGACCCATTGTCACTTTGAATCTGCATTGGGGTTCCATAATATAAACTTACAATATCTAAAGTTTTACAGGTGTTTTTCTGAGTTGCGTCTTTATAAGGACAAGCCACTAGTACACCTGAATAGGTGTCAACACACGTACATACATATTTACATCCTTTATCCTGGGGTAGTGGGCCAATATAATCTATCTGCCAAATTTGGGCTGGAACTTTTCCCCTTGCTATTTCTCCAGTAACTATCCTAGGAAGAGTTCGTTCTTTTTCTAATTGGCATATACAACACTCCTCTGTTATTTGTTTTAACAACGCATGAGAAATACTGATACCTCGATCCTGTGCCCATCGATGGGTGGCCTGGACCCCTAAATGGCCAGCAGTCTGGTGGACCCATCTTGCTAAGGCTAGGTCATCAGTTGGAGTCGGAGTAGGGACAATACATTCAGTAGCAATCTTTGCTAGTCGATCCGCATGTGCATTGTACTCACGTTCTGGTGTGGTCAGGGTTGCATGAGCATCAACATGAAAAATTGACAGATCTGTAACCAAAGACATGTCCCATATATTTTCCCATAACTCTTTACCCCAAACTTGTTTGCCATGAATCTCCCAATTCTGATTCCTCCATATAGGCATCCACGTAGCTAATCCATTAGCTACCGCCCACGAGTCAGTAAATATATGACACTGTCCTCCTTTCTCTGCTCTGATGGCCTGATGCACTGCCATCAGTTCAGCATATTGGCTACTTCCACCTATCCCAGAACTTTCCAGAGTTCTCCTTGTACAGGGGTTATAGGCTACTGCTTTCCAATGTCTCTTCTGTCCTAAATATTTTGCTGTCCCATCAGTAAACCAAGCATGTTTCTTCTGTTCTTCATTTAGTCCGTCGTATCCATTATTCCATTTCACTAAGGATGGTACCATCTGTTGCTTAGATTCAAGGGGCTTTTCATTGCTCTCAGTATCAATGTTCGCCACAGATTCATGTAGAGCAGAAACTCCATTTTTGCCTGCTCTGGATCTATTCTGAATATACCACTTCCATTTGATTATGCTTGCCTCTTGTGCATGTCCAATTCTGTGAGAAGCTGGGGTACTCATTACCCAAGTCATAATTGGAATTCCAGGCCTTAATACCACTTCATGACCCAGAGTTAGTTGCTCAGTTTCTACTAAAGCCCAATATGCAGCTAACAGCTGCTTCTCAAAAGGTGTATATTGCACTCCAGATGAGGGCAGTTTCCTTGACCAAAAGCCTAAAGGTACACTTCGGCTTTGTTGTTTTTGCCACAGACTCCAATTTGCATAGTCATCTTGTACAGTCACTTGTAACTCCACTGGCCCATTTTGCATAGGCCATAAGTCTAGAGCTAATTGAATAGCAGCCTTTGCTTCCTCAAAAGCTCTACTTTGTTCAAGTCCCCAGTCAAATTCATATTTCTTTCTGGTGACTTTATACAAGGATTTTAAAATCTGTCCCAAATGTGGGATGTGGTGTCTCCAATAACCAAACAGCCCTATGAACTTTTGGGCCTCTTTCTTATTGGTAGGGGTGGGAAAATCCTGGATTTTTTGTCGAGCTTGTGGGAGAATTTCTCGCAGTCCTCTATTCCACTGTATCCCCAAGAATTTTACAGTTTGAGCTGGCCCTTGAACCTTTGCGGGGTTGATTTCCCATCCTTTGCTTTTCATATGGTCAATTAATAATACTAAACTCTCCTCCACCTCCTTTATATTCTTTCCTTGTATCATGATGTCATCTATGTAATGTGTAAGCTGTACACCAGGTAACTTTAATTCATCCAAATGTTCAGCTACAATCCTGTGGCAAATAGTTGGGCTATGAATATATCCTTGCGGCAGGCGTGTAAATGTATACTGTCGGCCTTGCCAAGTAAAAGCAAACTGATTCCATTGCTTGGGGTCTATTGGGATTGTAAAGAAGGCATTGGCCAAATCAATAACTGCATACCAAGTCCCTTCATGTTTTTGTATTCTCTCTATTAAAGTAACCGTGTCTGGGACAGCAGCATACAAGGGAGGAGTCACTTTGTTCAGCTGTCTATAATCTACTGTCATCCTCCATGTTCCATCTGACTTTCGGACTGGCCAGACAGGGTTGTTCCATTGAGTAGTTGTAGGGACTAACACTCCTGCCTCAACACATTCTCTTATAGTGTTGGCAATTTCATCTTGCCCACCTGGCACACGATATTGCCTCAAAGTAATTACTTCAGAAGGTTCGGGCAAAGTGATTGGATCCATCTTGATTTTCCCCACTAAGACTGCATTAATGCCTATTTTCCTCACAGCAAATTGGTATTTCCCTTCAGGTAAATTTAAGGTCATACCCTTCAATATGTCTATTCCAATGATGTATTCGGGAATAGGCACAATAACCACACTATATTCTTTCTTGGGCAACTGTCCAATTTTCATCATTAATTTAACTTGTCTGGCTGATATTTCAGTCCCTCCTAGTCCTGTAATGGTAATAGGAGTTCCATGGCTGAACTTGTCTGGATTTCCATAAATAAGGGTGGCCTCGGCCCCAGTATCTATTAATGCCTCAGTTACCGTACTTGACCCATTTTTCCAATATATGGTCAAGTTAATGTGAGGTCTACAATCCAGCCTGTGTATTTCCTTAATTTGGGCTGGGGCCTGGCCTGTTCCCTAGTATTCCCTTTCATGTGATTCACTTGGGTATGAAGGTTCAACATCTGTAGCATTTGCAGGAGCAGTTCTGATTTCCCTATCTCTCCTGTTATCAAGGCCTTTATCTCTGTACATTCTATATAATTCATTGGTTGGAATTCCATCTATCATTTCAAAACCTACTCCTGCTCTCAATAAAGCAGTAAACATTTCTTTCCTTGTTACTCTCCTTTGGCGCCAAGTTTGCTGGTTATTCACCCTTCTCTCTTGAGGAGATCTATCCCTTCCCCAGTCACCTAAGTCATATAACTGTAAAATCTTATTTATCACTGTTGTAAGACGGCTCCCTACTTCTCCAAGTAATAAATTCAAAATTAGTTGTTTATAAGCAGGGGGAGCTGTCCTAATTATTAAATTCCTATGAGGCAGTTCCATTGAATCATTGTAATATTTGTCTGCAGTTCCTGTCATAATGGCAGTCTTCATTACCTCCTCCTTTAGTCTCATGATACAATCTCTAAGTGAATACCAGGGTCTGTGCTCAGTGGGCCACATAGAATCAGTAGCATATCTCTTATTGCATCCCACAGCGGCTAATGCCAACAGAGTAGTCCCGCTATCACCATCTCCTTGCTGATGATGTTCCCTAAAAGCTTGTTGAACTAGAGGATCATGGCTGATACCTATGAATCTCATGCAGTCTGTCCCATCTACTGATATTCCACCGGCCCCTTGATCACTGAGTCTTACCATCCAAGATATCAATGGTTCTCCTATTCTTTGGCTGAATCTACTCAAAATATCTGTGACCTCTTGCGGTGAGAAATCTTCCTGAATTTCCCTTGTAACTGAATCTTCACCTCGGGTTTCTGTCTTCCTCCTTTGTATGGGTCGAGCCCTTGTCTGATCATTTAACCATCTCCTATTCTCTGTGTGAGGCACATCCTGAACCCCAGTAGTGTTTTGTGCCTCAGCCCCTAACATTGTCTCATTCTCTCCCCACTCACTTCCTCTGCCACCATGGCTAGGACGAAGCAGGCAGTCAGGCTCTTTCTGGGCTGGGTTGAAATGCACTCTGGGCTTTTTTGGTCTCCTGTTGCTCTTAGCCACATTAATAGAAAAGTTCTCATTTGAGTCAGTTTGGTCTCCTGCTATCTGAGATTCCTCTTCTTCCTGTGGGGTAGGAGTGCCCCCATGTCTTTCACTTAATCTCAATCTTTCGTATACTAGCCGGTAGGCTGATAACACTATCCAGCTTTGCCTAGATAGTGATGCCCCTGACTGAATCCCAACTTCTCGTAAACACTTTTCCAAATCCCTAGGATCTCCTTTCCGTAGCCTTGGTTCCCAGTTTTCACAGGGTCCAGCTTTTTTAGCCAATTCTTTTGCTAGGGAGGAATAAAATGGATCCTCCCATTCTGGGATATTCATCTCTTCCTCTGAAATTGTTCTGCTTCTAAATAGAGATCTTATACCTAGCGATCCTGTTCGTGACGCCAAATGTATCAGGAGGGCAGAGTTTATAATCTCAAAGAGGATCATAAACATGTCTGAAAGGTTCGGAATCGCCGGATATAAGAAACTCTCAAAGTAGAAGGCAGAAGAATCAAAACATTTATTTAGGCTCAACAGTAACCAACCCATGAACCAGCAACCCCATTTTGATATGTTGATCATAATCTTCCAGGCCCAATAAGTACGCCTTGCAAGAGTAACCAGGAGGCTACAGAGAAGCATGATTGCGTAAAGCAAAATCATGCTTCCCCCTCGATGGTAATAAGATTACCCACTGGCCTGAAGTCTTTGTTCAGCTTCCTCCCGTAGATCAGCTCTGCTACTGGCAGCTCCTGCTTCAGCTGTGGCTGTAACTGACGTAACTGTCGTAACTGCCTCTGTAACTGCCTCTGGCTCCAACTGTCGCTGTAACTGTCGCTGTAATGGCCTGAAGTCTTTGTTCAGCTTTCTCCCGTAGGTTAGCTCTGCTACTGGCAGCTCCTGCTTCAGCTGTGGCTGTAACTGACGTAACTGTCGTAACTGCCTCTGTAACTGCCTCTGGCTCCAACTGTCGCTGGCTCCAACCGGAAAAGGAAGAGAGAGCTCTTCAAGCTGTCCTCTCCCCTCTTATAGGGTTTTTGACATCATCAAGCTCCGCCCGAATGACCAGGGCCGATTGGTTCCTGAGTTGGCCCCTCCCCCTAGGGTAGAGGTTAACACCTCCCCTCAGCCAGCCCCATGACTCATCACACAGGAAGTTGTCTGCTTCCCGGCATGCTCCCCGGGCCTCCTGCCCCGGAAGAGCAAGCCACAGTGTCCAGAGGCTCAATGAGGTAAGCTGAGTCATTCAAAGAAAACAAAGGCCATTCTGGTTACAGACATGTAAGAGATGGGCCACTTATGTAAGTGAGAATGAGGGTTAACAGATGGACAGCCAGTATGGCTATCCAGGATCCATGAAATAATAAAAGAACTCAAGGCATATACTTAGCACAGTGCCTGGAACATTTTGTTGTTGTGTCATTTCAGTCATGTCCAAATCTTTGTGACCCTATTTGGGGTTTTCTTGGCAAAGATACTGGAGTGGTTTGCCATTTCCTTCTCCAGCTCATTTTTTTACACATGAGGAAACCTAGGCAAACAGGGTTAAGTGACTTGCCTAGGGTTACATAGCTAGTAAATGACAGAGGCTGGATTTGAACTCATGAATATGAGACTTCCTGATTCCAAACCCAGTGCTGTATGCACTATACCACCTAGATGCCTGGAACACAGTGAGCACTTAACAAATATTTGTTGACATGTTGACACTGGATGGATCCTCTATTTACAGAAAGACCTGGCCAAGGTTGATAGAAGTTGAGAGTACCACTAGATGGGTTGCAATCTGTACCTGAGGAAGAAATGCTTTCACCAGTAAAATTATATTTTACATATTAAATTAATTAAGATTCATAATAAAAAAGTAGTGAAAACTTAACTATGTTTATCTGATGATTGCAACCTAATAGAACAGTTGTAATAAGCGATTAAAATTATTTCCTTATAAATATGACTGTAAGATAAATAAATGTCAGGATTAGAAAGAGCAAACATTCATTCATTAAATATATATGCATTATTAAAATAAAAATAAAGTATGCTTTACAAATACCAAGCATTAGGTCTCCTGGTTCTAAGAGCTTTATGACATCATCAAAGTTCTGATCACTCTTCTTTCACAGTATTTTCCAAGGAAAGGGCAGTACTGGCACATTTAAGATAGAGAGTGAAAAATCTGTAGGGTAGAGGTAAATACTCAGAACCTGATTCTAAATGGTCTTAATTCTTGCCTGGCATTGAAGCAGAAAGTCAATCCCTGAAAAGTCAGGTATGCTCAGCTAGCCAACAGGAATTAAAGGGAAGGAGAAAAAATGAAGGGCTTTATGTACCACTTCTCAAATATGCTAACTAGTTTTGCAACTCTTTATGAACATGTCCTAGATTTCCTTGTCTCTGTTGTTGTTGTTCAGTCATGTCCAACTCTTTGTGACCCCATTTGGGTTTTTCTTGGCAAAGATACTGGAGTGGTTTGCCATTTCCTTCTCCAGCTCACTTTACAGATGAGGAAACTGAGGCAAACAGGGTTAAGTGACTTACTTCCCATGGACAGTCTCACAGCTAGTAAGTGTCTGAGGCCAGATTTGAACTCAGGATAATGAGTCTTCCTGACTGCAGCTCTAGCACTCTGTCCACTGCACAACCTAGGTACCCATCCTAGATTTCTTACTAGACAGAAAATACTCTGATGATAAGAGCTGTGTCACATGTTTAATTTCTATCACCTGCAGCACTTTAAACATATAGGAATATTATTACTTGATAAATATTCATTAAAATAATGGAATCAATGAAGTGGGAACACTGTGGCTAGAAAATGGCTCTCCCTTTGCCCACATTATTGCTTCCTGTTTTCTCTCCTATTTATTAAATTCCATAGATTTTTTTAAGAGCCAAAAGGAACCTAAGATATCATCTAGTGAATCCTACCCCTTTATCCTACAGAAAAGGAAATTGAAGTCCAAAGGAGAAAGTGACTTTCATAAGTTGTGTCGAGAGAAAATGGAAATTGTTAGAAGTGCTAATTGTTAGACAATATTAATGGGAGTGACAGACAACCAAGAGTAACCCGATTCACTTTGTCCTTGTCCCTTTATCCCTCTACGCTTCATAGAATAAAGATTTAATCAAATTGAGCCAAGTGAGTGGAGGCAGATTTCTGGCTGTTTTTCATGTGGGGAAAGGATGGGCAATTCAAGGCAGGGCAAGGACAGGCCCAGCAGCTAATGAAAAACATATTCTTCTTAAAGGCAGCATAGCCTTACAGATGGTTAGACCTACACTCAAGAAGATCTTGACATTTACAGTATCAGCTATGAAACCTTGGAGAAATCACTGAAGACTTGCCCTTAAGTGACGTCTTAAAGCAAGGAGTGCCTCTCCAAACCTCAAGCACTTATTTCACAAGTTTATTGTGACTAAATTATGTAAGGTGTAGAAAGTGCTTTGCAAACATTAATATAACTGTTTATATAAATGTCACAGGGTAAAAAGAGAGGCTAAGAAGGGACATAGTAAAAATAAGATGAAGGGAAATTCACAAATAGTAATTAGAATTTTGTCAAAGTTGTAAGACTAAGAGTGGTTCTATAATTGATAAATGGTCAAAGGATATGAGCAGTTTTCCAATGAAAAAAATCAAAACAATTTATAGTCATATAAAAATGCTCTAAATCATTATTGTTTAGAGAAATGCAGATTAAAACAACCCTGAGATGTCATTTTATACCTACCAGATTGGCTAAAATGATTGAAGGGGAAAGTAACAAGTGTTCGAGAGGATGTAGAAAAACTGGGACGTTAATTCATTGGTTGTGGAATGTTGAAATGATCCAGCCATCTTGGAAAGCTATCTGGAATTATGCCCAAAGAGTTATTTTTTTATTAATTTATTTTTATTTTTGGCAGGGAGGGCAATTGGGGTTAAGTGACTTGCCCAAGGTCACACAGCTAGTACAGGTGTCAAGTGTCTGAGGCCGGATTTGCACTCAGGTCCTCCTGACTCCAGGGCCGGTGCTCTACTCACTGCGCCACCTAGCTCCCCCATTTTGGGGGGGGGGAATTTTTTTTATTTTGTACACATGACAAGATTTTACACCAAATATTTAAATAGTACAAATTTACATTCATGAGGAATGTTAAAAAAATTTCAACTAAAAAAAAACCCAAAAACAAACAAAAACTTGCTTCTTCCTGTGACCCACAATCCTGACATTTTTACAGTTGAGGGGAGTAAAAAAAAATTCAAAAACACACAAAAAAAATATGCCAAGCCTCCCCAAACAGAACAGTTTAAATTCACATTTTCTCTCTACACTGGACACAGTGGATTCCAATGGTGAGAGTTACAATTCATCTTTTCCACTTGGAGTTTTTTTCTTTGTTTCTTCTTCTTCCTCTGCATCCATATCAACTTCCTCTTCGTCTTCTGGTTTTGAATCTTCTGACATGTCTTCTGTCGTATCATCTTCCTGGTCGTCTTCAGGCTATTCTTCCACCTTTGCATCAGGATCGATGTTCAGACTTAAACGAAGCATCCTTTCGATCCTATCTCCGTACTCTTTGGTGTTGGGTAGAAGGTATCCCGACCTTAGCATTGCTGTTTCAAACAGGACTACAGCGAGGTCTAGGACTGTTTTGTCATCTTCATCTTCCTTAACCGTTCGGAGCATGTCCTTGATCAGCAGGTATCTAGGATTAATTTCAAATGTTTTCTTCTGACTGGCATAGTAATTTGCAGAAATATCTATGCCTGTCTGGTAAGCCTGAGCTTTCATGATTCTTTCAATGATGCCAGACCAGCCATACTGGCTGGCCACCAGAGCACAGGGAGACTCCGTCAGGCACTGGGAAATCACAGCCTTCTCAATCTTGTCCTTCAGATCTTTGTCCTTCATCCACTCAAGCAGAGGCTCATACTCTTTCTCCACAGCGTCTTGGCTTTCCTTGCTTTTCTCACTCTTGTCAAATTTCACTCCTTCCTTGGCAGCATTCTGGAGTCTCTTTCCATCAAACTCTGGAAGGGCTTGGATGCAGTACTCATCAACAGGCTCTGTCAGATAGATCACTTCGTAGCCCTTCTTCAGAAGCCTCTCCACAAATGGGGATGATTCCGCCTCCTTTCTGCTCAATCCTGCCATGAAGTAGATTTTATCTTGTTTCTCCTTCATCCTTTCCACATATTGGTCCAGACTGGTAAGGTCACTTTCGTGATGAGAAGACTGAAACAGAAGCAGTTTGGCAAGACGAGTACGATTGGAATAGTCTTCAATCACCCCAAGTTTGATGTTCGTGCCAAATTCTTTCCAAAAAGTTTTGTTATATTTCTCTTCAGCAATCTTCTTGATCATATCAAGGGTTTTATGGACCAGTTTCTTTCTAATAACCTTAAGCAATTTATGTTGTTGAAGAGTTTCACGGGACACATTCAGAGGAAGGTCATCAGAATCCACAACACCCTTGATAAAATTAAGGTACTTCAGCATCATATCATGGAAATCATCTATGATGAATACTCTGCATATGTATAGCTTACTGTAGTCACTCTATTAAACTACCTATAGCCTTTGGGTATAATGATAAGATAACATTTTATACAGTATAGGCAATATTGCTTAAGAATGACTTTGAGTGAATAAATTATTTTGTCTGTTACAAAGACCCAAATTAACTATAAAGGACATATAAAGAAGATGCTATCTGCACTCAGAGAATGAACTGATAAATAAAAGTATGTATAGAATAATTTTACATATATCTACTTATTTGTGTCTAATAGTATTCATGGGGGGTAGGGAAGAAAAAAAAAAGAAATTTACATGATAATTGTGTTGTATATATGAAAGGAATAGCAAGTTAGGCATAGTAGATTTACAGTTTCATGTATAATCATCTTTTTTATACTATGCTATGGAAATTCTTGTTTTATTCAATAAATTAAATATTTTTCCAATTATACAGAAAAAAAGATTAACTTGAGTGAATGATATAGAAAATAAATGATTTAGAAAGTTCCAGAAAGGAGAGATCAGAGAGGACTAGAATAACTTAGGAAGGCTTCATGGAATAAATGGAAGAACCTGAGTCTTGAAGGACAGCTCCAGCTGCCCTTTCTGTGGCTACAGAGTCCATAACTCAGGTAGTAAAATTCCTTTGGCCATGAAGTTCCTTGGGGAATGATGGAGGAGTGAAATGTTCTCTCTTCATCACACCCAGTAGTAAGCTTCCAAGAAGGACAAAACAGTCTGATTCTTTAGATGTGTAATTTTCCTTGGGTACCAACGTATCAATGTTGCTAAGCTAATATCTCATATAGTTATATTGATAGGGTAGGAATAATTTATCTATAGGGACTTGGATGCCAAGCAGAAGAAATAAGACCGGATATAGTAGGAAGTAGGAGTCACTGAAATATTTTGAACTGAAGAGTGACAACAGGAAAATTATGTTTAAGTGCCCTTAAACAATTTGGGGTTGGGTTTTTGTTTTCTAAATGTATTTGAATGTACTTTTAAAGGGAGAAAGACACAAAGAGGAGAGAGGCTGAAACTGAGATCTATGCCAGATGAGGATCTCATTTCTACCAAGGAGAGTTTCAGGCAGGACAGATGCCAACAAAAGGCAAAAAAGACTCTTTCCAAAGCCCCACCCCTGCACTGGATCTTGTAAAAAAAAAAAGTAATAATAATAAATTGGAAAATGGGGAAAACAGCTTTTTCTGATCATCTATGTGGTTTAGGCATCATGATCTTCGGCTGTTGGGCTATTTCCCTGTGAGCTTCCAAGCTAGCCTATTCATCTTCTCCCAAGAAATGTCCAGTTTTCTTTTTGAGGTTAGTCTTTCAGCAAGAAAAGAGAGAAACAGCAGGCCCTGGATACACTGCTGAATTGCTATACTGCTACACTGATCTGAAAAGTAGGTCATTCGAGTTCTCATGTCAAATAACCGTGCAGGAGTGCCTGGTTGGCAGAGCAAACCACAGCCAGCAGGCTTCTACTTGGTTTGTTATAATTCTCTTTTTTGGCAGCTCTTGCTGTCCTAGAGGCTAAAGCATGGAGCCCCTCCAGTTAGAAACTGGTCTATTGCCCTGAAGGTAATAACAAAAGACTTCCTCTTCTGCCCCTCTTACATTGTAAAATCAAAATGATTTTTCTGCATGTAGTTCTCTTTTAGGGGATATTGACCTCCCAAGGTCACCAAATCGAGTCTCACTCTAGCCCTTGGAGCTTAGAGACCTGGAAAGGAACTGGAAATTGAGACCAACCTACCAACGTCTAGGACTGTGAAACTGACCAGAGGACCCAGATTAATTTTTTTTAATCAGAGATCCATCTAATCCTATTCTTGCCTGAGATTTCTGTACCTGCTGCCTTACAGCAGCACAGGCCTACTATATATGTAAGCACCATGGTTGGCCCCCATCTGCTATAATTTGAAAAGAACGCCAAAACCTCCATCTGTTCTAAGACATGCCTCTCATTCACCTGCCCCTGAGGCTGCTACTTCCTTTATTTCATTAGTGTTAATCCTTAATGGTGTGGAGGCAGAATTTTAACTGAGTACTGAGAATAATAAAATATTGGCCTTTTATCTGATTAATCCAGGGGTTCTTAAACTATCTAACATCATGAACCTTTTGACAATGTGGTATGTGGTGCAGTGGGCCTGGAGTCAGAAAGACTCATCTTGCTGAGTTTAAATCTAGCCTTAGATACCTCCTGGCTGTGTGAGCCTGGGCAAGTCACATAACCCTGTTTGCCTCAGTTCCTCATCTATAAAATGAGCTGGGGAAGGAAATGGTGAGCCACTCTAGTACCTTTGCCAAGAAAACCACAAATGGGGTCACAAAGAGTAGGACATAACTACAAATGATTGAACAACAAAAGTCTGTGGGCTTCTCAAAAAACTTTTGAAATTCATAAAATAAAACATTTTTGTTGTTCATTCATTTCAGTTCAGTTCCTTGTGTCTCTGGGAAAGTCACCTAAACTGTTATCTGCCTCAGTTTCCCCAACTGTAAGATAAAGACAATAATAACACCTACCTTGCAGGGTGTTGTTAGGATAGGTGAGATATGTTAAAAGCACTTTGCACAGTGCCTGGCATGTACTTGGCATGACATAAATGCTTATTCCCTTCCCTTCCCCTCCCCTCCCCCTAGTAGATACCTTAGAAAGTGCCCACAGAAACATAGTAGGGCTGGGGCAGGTGAGGGATGGGGTGGGAAAGGCTCTCCTACTAAAGAAGGAAGATAAATTTTGTCATATAGCATAACAGAATTAGCCCTGTACTAGGAATTTGGTAATAGTCCCAGTTAGAATTTGATCAACTCAACTTCACTCCTATGGACTTCAGTTTCCTCATCTGTAAAATTAAATGATTGGTCAAGGTTACCTCTTCCAGTTCTTTGATGCTATACAATTTTGCCAGTGGCTGGCTCTGCCACAGCATTTGCATGGGACTTTGCAAATTGCATTGTAATTCTCATAGTAATTCTTGCCTGGCTTCCTCAGTGCAGCAGATCTGCACAGGGCCTTGGCAAGCTGCCTTCTCCTGCCAAAGCCAAATGGCCAATGCAGGTGGCAATTGCACATTTCACACACAATTAAGCTTTAAATGCAGTTCAAACCACTTGCAAGAAAATGCAGACCAGCCTTTAGCCTTGGAACTTTGGGTTTTCTAACAGCTGAGATTTTTTTCTAGATAGGAGGTAGGGTGCAATCCATGACCCTGGCTCATAAGGAAAATGATGTGATCCTCAGACATTCTTTCAAAAGTAAGCTCTTGGCTCTCAAGGAGACCTTGGTTTCCTCTTCTATTCCCAGGGTTTATAAAAATAGCTCAAGTATGGATTTTTCAGATCCTGCTTAGGCAATAGCTTTATAGACTTGGCAGATTGACTCATTTTTAGAAGGCTGGAGAGACCAGTACATTGAAGGTCTTGAATATCATCTTATGTTTGGGCTATAATCACAACCTAGTCATTCACATTCCTACTCAAGAAGGAAGATACTGTCATTCAATCCATCAACAAGCATTTATTAAGCCCCTACTATGGATTCTGTCTTAGGGTCTGGTGATACAAAAACAAAAGAAATAGTCCCTGCCTTCAAGGAGTTTAAATTAGGACAGAAAGACATTATATACATATATAACTATACAAACTAAATAAAAAGTGAGGAAATGTAAGGGAGAATAGGCAGCTGGGGAGAGCAGGAAAAGGTCCATGTTAAAGGTAACAAGCTAAGCTTTGAAGAAAACAAGGGTCAGGAATTTGCAGAGCACAGACCAGGAGGGCAGTCAATAGACCTCTTCCCAGATCACACCACTTTGGAAGCATTGTAAACTTACAGGCCACCAAACTGATCTGTGAAAGCAGCAGGACATTAAAAAAAAAAAGATAAAAGTTCAGGTCAGACATACTTCCCAGAGGTGAGCAGAGCCCAATACTAACATAAAGTTTAAAACTAAGAAATAGTCTGTAAAAATAAGCAAACAGAAATAACTGAACCACAAAAAGCTATATCGTGACAGAGAAACTTAAGACACACAAAAGAAGACTATGATTAGAAAAATATCTACAAGCAAATCTTGAAAGAAAAATGCAGATTGGATACAAGCCCAACAAGAATACACAGGAGCACTAAAGAGATATAAGAAGAGCAAAAAATGATTTTAAAAATAAAATAAAAGAGGTAGAGGAAAAATTGGGAAATGAAATGCAAGAAAGTTATGAAAAAGGAATTATTAGCCTGGTAAAAGAGGCCCAAAACAACACTGAAGAAAATAACTGCTTAAATAACTGCTTTAAAATTAGAACTAGCCAAAAACTAGAAGCTAATAACTCTTTGAGACATCAAAAAACAATAAAATAAAGAGACTAAAAGAAATAGAAGAAAATGTGAAATATTTCATAGGAAAAACTGACCTGGAAAATAGAATGAAGAAAGATAATTTAATAATCATTAGACTACCTGAAAGCCATGAACAACAACAACCAAAAGAACCTAGACATCAAATTTCAAGAAATTATGAAGAAAAATTACCCACATATCTTAGAAGCACAGGGCAAAGCAGAAACTGAAAGAATATACTAGTCACATTTGGAAAGAAATGCCAAAATGAACACTCTGAGAAATATCATATACAAAACTTAGAATTCTCGGGTCAAGAAGAAAATACTCAAGCAGCTTGAAAGAAAGAATTCAAACACCATTGGAACCATATTCAGGATCACATAAGATTTAGCTGTTACCATGACAAAGAAACAGAGGGGTAAGAATATGATTTTCTAGGAGGTAAAGGAATCAGGGTTACAACAAAGAATAAGCTGCACAGCAAAATGGTATAATCCTACAGGGGAAATACATGGATATTTAATGAAATAAAGTATTTTTAGGTATTCCTAAGGAAAAGACCAGAGCTAAATAGAAAATCTGACATTCAAACACAAGACTTAAGAGAAGCATTATAAAGTACATAAGCAAGAAGGGACTAAACATGGTTAAATTAAACAATTCCCATATTCTTCTATGGGAAAATGATGCATCTAACTTCTCAGAAGTTTATTATCAACAGGGTTCTTAGGGGGAATCTACTAATGTTGGGATGACCTCAAAAGAAGAATGGAAGGATAAGAAAGAGGGATGCACCAAGAGAAGGGGAAAAGAGAAGAAGAATGGGGAAAATTATCTTGGATAGATGTAGCATAGAAGAGTTCATAAAATGGAGAAGAGCATGAGTGGAGAGAGAAGTGTGCAACACCTAAACTTCACTCCAATATGAGCTGCTTAAAGTAGGGAAGGATATACACACACATACAGTTGAGTAAAGAAATGTGTCTTACCCAACAGGGGAGTAGGAGAGAAAAAGGTTGAGAGGTAGGAGGGAAGCTGGATAAGAGGGAGGGTAAATTAAGAGAAGCAGTGATCAAAAGCAAAACAGACTCGAGGAAGGGACAGGGTTATAAAGAAAAGGCTAGGTATTAGAGAACAGATTGGATGGAAATACCCAGTTATCATAACTGTGAATGTGAATAGGATGAACTCATTCATAAAATAGAAGAGGAGAGCAAAATGGAGTAGAAACCAGAATCCAACAATATTTTGTTTGCAAAAAACAGACTTTGAAATAGAAAGATATAGAGTTAAAATAAGAGGCTAGAGTAAGATCTATTCTGCTTCAGCTGAAGAAAAAAACAGAGGTAATAATCCTGATCTCAAAGGAAAATCTGTTTTGTTGTAGATTTCAGACTTGTTGGAAAAGTTAATAGTGTTTCTGATCCTATAGAGATTTTTTTTTCCTTGAAAGGAATTTAGGAAGATCTGGAAAGCAGGGCCTAGCCATGTACTGCCAAGCATTAAAAAATAAAAATAAACCTGATATGTACCTCATAGGTCAGCAGTTTAATGAAATGAAATATTTTTTATCTGCCTCAACATCCTGCTATCCACCAAGTCCTAAAATAATTTCCTGAGCCTTCTACTCTGTTATTTATACTCTTCCAAATAGCACTCCACTTCTGTTCTTCCCTCTCCCCTTTGATGCTGCTCCTGGTTTTGACAGAGACCTCACCTGAGATATCACTACTTCCCTGAAGTCACTCAGCTCCATAATTAGCAAGTCTGGCCACTATGGGCTTTGACTTCCTCTGCACACATCACTGCCAATTGAATTTTCAGATGCTAGTTGGCATGGTGGATAGAATGCTAGGCCTTGAGTCAGAAAACCTGAGTTCAAATCCAGCTTCAGATACTTATTAGCTGGGCGACCCTGGGCAAATCATTTAACCTGTTTGCCTCAGTTATCTCAACTGTAAAACGAGGTTAACAATAGCATCTGCTATATCTGCTAAGGATCAAATGACATAATATTTGTGAATTGCTTAGTACAGTGCACAGCACGTAGAAAACACTATATAAATGCTAGCTATTGTTATTATTACTATTTTTGCACTCTCAGATTCCTCTTTCTACTTAAGCAGCCTACAGTTTTACTTCTACCCTCTCCTGGTAACCTGTAACGGAACACCATGGATGAAATTCTGTTCTTCCCCAACACACAAACAAATACACACACACACACACACACACACACACACACCCTTTTTCCAACTGTAGAAAAGTTTCACTCAATTCTATAATATAAGAATGAGGATTGGGGTGGGGGGGTGTTGTATATCTCCAGAGCCTAGAAGAGTGCCTGCAGGGGCAATAAATACTTTTGAATGAGAATAATAAGAGTGGATAACCATGAAGTATTCATAGCCCAAGCAGAAGATTATTGTTTAAAGTAACCAAGAAATGAATTGTTAACAATGAGAACTGCAGGTACTTAGTAAGAGCTTAGACAGAGATCTTTCCAGGTCCCTCAATGTATATAGAGCCATTGTCTCTAAATTTTTTTAGTTGTATTAATAATTTTTCCCCCGATGAGTATATTAGGAGAAAGTATAGGACGGAAAGAGATGAAAGGGAGGAAAATTTTTCCAAGTTGTTGTTGGATTATAACTGTTCTGAGGTACCACATACAATTCAAAATGAAGAAGGTTGAGCACTTGAAAGAAATGAGTAGAAAAGTTGAATAAAGGAGCGTTGGGCCAAATTGGGGTAGAATGATTATGTTGGAGATGAGGACCAGGACTGGCTATTGTGGAGAAGGTGGAATTCAACCCTGATTTGTCAACATCTGATTTGTCAATCATATATGCTTTGGGTCAAGCCCCTGTCCTTGGGTGCCATGGCACCCAAGTGGAACCCAGATTTTTTTGAAGACAACTGATTTAAAGTAAGAAAACAACACTTCTTCCTATTATAAAACAAGCCTTTTCAGGCAAATACACAGTGGTACTCAAAGTAAGCTCCATAACACACCTCTAGGCCACTCTCCCAGATAGGCATACATGCCAATGTAGTGATAGACATCAACCTACTTTCCTTTTTCTTGACAACCCCATGAGTCTCCTTCAGTACAACCCAAAACTTACAGGGTCAGAAAGTGAGGGACATCACCTATGATTAGTAGTAGCATTCTTCATAATCAGATGTTTTTGGAATTAATAATTCATTCAGGTAACCTTTCCATCGTGGCATTCCTAGGATTTTAAAATTACTGGGATCTATTCATCTCTTTATGCCCAGAGACACAAGCTATGTACCCTCTTAGAAGTGGAGATGGGGCAAAATATCCTCAGCCATCCTCTCAAATTTTCCATTTGCTTCCATTAGCAATACGGCTAACAGGACACACTGTACTCTGAGTCAATTGGCCAATAAATTGTTGTTGTTGAGTTTCAACTGGGTGGGGAGCTCTGAACTAAGAAGCCATTGTGGGAATAGAAGGATGCCAAATAAAGAGAACATAACACCACTCTCTCAAAATGGCATCCTTCTCCAAATGTTCCAAAGATGATCTTAAATATCACAGTCATTGTATAAGTAACCTGCATGAGGAATTATGTAGCTTACAGGCAGGTCTTCCAGTCAACCATCTGGAAGAATACTAGCACAAGACTTCAGTCTTCCTTTTCTGCCCATGTGTCTTTGCTCATGCTGTTTTCACATTGATAATACCCAACCTTTTCCTCTCCATGTAAGTCCTGTCCATCCTACAAGGGCCATTTATTTTCTAAGGAACTTCTAATGAAGCCTGAGAACTACAGCATCCTAGAACTTTCTGTGTTAGAAGTAATCTTCAGATTTCCCTAATCTGTTATAATCTTTCCCTCCTCTTAAATCCTTGTGTATTGTTTCTACTGTGTTCATTTGTCACTTACTATTTCTTGCCTGTTATAGCTAGCCATTTTTTTCTCATGTCTCTCCAATTAGATCATAAGCTTCTGTAGGACAAACTGCCACATATATTATCTTTGCCTTCTCCACGGTGCCTTGTACACAAAAAGTTCTCAATAAGACTTGTTCAATTGCAGCATTCACTGGTGTTTGCTGACTCTGAACATGAAATGCTTCATTAACCTTCTGCAGAAGAGGCTTCCGTAGTATCCCATGTGTCAGATCTTGGTAACAGAGCTCCTAACTTTGTTTACACATAGAAAACTTACCTGTTGAATTCCTCATTAAATTAGAATTTATTAAGGACCTACTATGTGCCAGAGACTGGAGATCCAAAAACTAAAAATGAAACAATTCCTGCCTTTGAGGAGCTTACATTTTTTTAAGGGAAAAGTATACAAATATAAGTTGATATAAAATATTTGCAATGTGTACAAAATAAGTAAAAAGAAATTTGGGGAGCAGGGAGGCATTAATAGTTAGAGGGATCAGAAAAGGCCTTATGTAGAGGGAGGCACTTCAGCTGAGCTTTGAAGGAAACTAGGGAATCGATAAGGCTGAGATGAAGAAGCATATTCCAAACAAAGGGGATAGCCTGTACAAGGCCGCAAAGATGGAAAGCAGAATGCCTTGTGTGAGGAACAAGTGGCAAGTAGACCAGTTTGACAGAACCATAGAGTACAAGAAGGGAAGTAATGAGTAATAAGTCTAGAAAGGTAAGTGGCAGCTAGATTGTGAAGGGGCTTTCCATGCCAGGGGACTTTGTATTTGATCCTAGAAACAACAGGGTGTCAGTGAAGCTTCTTTAGCCGGGGAGTGACATGGTCAAACCCATGCTTTAGGGATATCACTCTAACAGCTGTGTGAAATTTGAATTGAAGAACTACTAAAAGAAATAGGTCTGGTGCCAACCCAACCCATCCTTTCAATTACATAGGAAAATACAATCACTCATTCCAATAATAGAAGACTTGTGCTGGGTTCTGTTAAACCTATTTTTTAGTTGCTCATCATTGACAGGGACTGTACGTGAACTCATAATGTAGTCTGGAATCTTGTAGCTGGGCAGGCTCTTGTCAAATATAAGTAACTATTTTCCACCTGATGCAGGTACTGAATAGTTACAAATAGCCATGATTTCCTTCCCCTTTCCTTACAATCTGGTCTCTTTTCTAATGATAGTTTTACTTTTTCTCAATGACAGGGAATAAAAAGACACGGAAGAAGGCTATGATTACAGTGGGTGTGCTCCAAAAACTTATTTGTGAGTCCATTGCTTAGAACTCAGAACACATTCCTCCATCATTTTTTTGTTATGTTCATATTTTCAAACCACAAAAGTCTGTTTAACATGGGTTCACTTAATGTCATTAGTTGATTCAGTAAAAGTATGACTTTAGGTAAAATGATATTGTAAAGGTCTCTCAGTTATAACTCTAAATTCAATCAAACTTATTTTTTTACAGTCTGCATCTTGACTAAGACAGCATCTTAATTTATAGAACTTTTCAAATAATACGTGGGTCAATGGATAAATAAATATAATAAATTAATCAATTAATAATAAATAAATATTGAATAAACATCTCATGGATGATAAAAGAAAAATAATACATTTGCTGACAATATTGTATAGTAGCGAAAGCCCAGTACCAAGAGGCAGACGCCTTTGATTCTCATCTTGGTTCTGCCACATACCCCCTGATCTTGGGCAAGTCACTTAATTTCTCTGACCCTCAGCCTTCTCACCTGAAAATTGTAACTATTGAAGTAAGTGATTTCTATAGTCCCTGGGACTGAAGAGGATGAGGTGAGAACATAAGGAGGATACTTAAAGAAGGGGACTTTGCTAAGGAGGCTGACCTTGAAGAGGGAGCAAGTCTGGTAGAGACCATGCTAAGAAGCCACCTGGATGACAGGAAAGTTTCAGAATCCCAATTCCTTATGCAAAAGCTCCTTTATGCCATGGGTTCTTCTCAATCCGTGAAGGTTTATCCTAAAGGACTTCTGTTTTATAGTCATCATGTTTTGGTGTGTTTTTTTTTCCTCCCTTTGTCTCTTAGCTCTGCTTTCAGCTTATCCTCTCAGGATAAACTCATCACCTCTGAACTCACCACCATGCTGTTATTCTAGCCCTGATTTTGATACCACCTTCCTCAATCTTCTCTCCCCTCTATTTTAAGGACTAGAGCTGGCCAAACTCCTCCCAATTCCTTCCTTTATAAAGGGTAGGAACTGGAATTTTTGCTTCACTCTATTTTTCATTTGCTTCTCTGACTGGTTTCAACTCCTTGAAGCAAGATTCCCTTGATACCACTCTCTTCCATTTGCCTTTTGTGTATTGTTTTCCCCCTTCAATTGTAAGCTGGAGGGCAGAGACTGACTTTCTTTTTATTAATTTTATTTCTAGCATTCAGCACAGCACCTGGCACATAACAGGCACTTAATAAGTGTTTATTGAATTGTTTCAAGACTTCAGGTTTATTTTAGGTTATTTCTACATCTGACATTCTCCTCTCAGCTCTTATTATACTATAGTCATAACTGCGGTTGTCCTACAGCCTGCTGTGTCTCTGTGCAATTATCTTTTAACCCATCCATATCTTTCACACCCACTCTCTCTGTCTCTCTCACATACAAACCCACAGGAAAATAGATATAGTGTTGTAAGGGACCTTAGAGATCATTTTGGTGCTGTTCATCCTTGGCTTTTGAATGAAATCACTGGTGATGTCATGACTTGCACATGAGTTGGATTTAAGTGAGGCAGAGTTGAGCAAAGTCATCAGACTCATCCTCACTTCCTGAGTCACCAAAGTCTAGTGGCAAAACAAAAGTCAAGATGACTGGCAGTGACTCAAGATGCGCTGGATGACCTGCTATCTTTGAGGCCTGACCAAGCTCTAAGCACTCCACAGTGCTAGAGGTCATCTAGTCTAATCCCCATCATTTATAGGGAAAGGAAATAGATTTTGCCTCTTACAAGTAATCTCTAAAATCCTTTCCAGCCCTAAATCTGTATACCTGTGGAGTCAATTCAATAAAATAAGCATTTATTAAGCACATATTATACTTAAGGCACTGTGCACATAATATGGGGATACAAAGACAAGATGTAAAAAGCAGTTCCTACTTACAATCTCTGTCCAGGTTACTGTAGAACATACATTATCACCATAGCTAACCTGAATTCTAGGAAGCTGTGACTTGGCTTTATTTGAATAATTTACAGAAAAATGCCCCAGGTTATATGACTTTCTAGGAACATGCTTATCAAAGATAATGAAACAACCAATTTGTCTCACTCTCCCAGGTGTGATTTTTAGCTATTGGGAGGCAGTTAGGACATCTGCTTTCAAATTACACATCATTTTGCGAACAAAAAACTTAATTTCCATTTCAATGTATATATTACTCATAATTTTAAATTAAACAAACTATTTTAATTCATCCTACTTCAACACATGTTTATGGTGGGTATGCCCATCTCTGCATTAAGATATTAGAGAGGATACAAAGAATGAAAAGCAGGCCTGATCCCAAGAAGCTTAGTATCTGGTTGAGTAGCTATGTGTAATAGGAGGACATATACAAACAAATTACAGGAGAAAATGCTAGATTATGTGCTATGCATTAGAAACTTTCTGCATTTTACTGTTTCAGAGCAAGGGGAGAACAATGTGGGTTGGAATAATTAGGGAAGCCTTAACACAGTAGGTGGACCTGGAGTTAGGCTTTGATGGAAAGGTATTTTAATGAGAAAGCTCTATGTGGTTATCTAGGAAATCACAAGTGAACTAATTTAGACTTTATTCAGAATTAACTGATGCAGACTCGAGAATTAACAGTGGAAAGAGTAATTGCCCATCAATCAGGGAATGGCTGAATAATGACTAAGAATATTATTACATCATAAGAAATGATAGATATGAGGAATACTTGGCAAGACTAGTGTGAACTGATGCAGACTCGATAATCAACAGTGGAAAAAGTAATTGCCCATCAATTAGGGAATGACCGAACAATTTGTGGTATATGAATGTGGAAGAATATTAATACATCATAAGAAATGACAGATATGAGGAATGTTTGGCAAGACTAGTATGAACTGATGCAGAACAAAATAAGCAGAACCAAGACAGCAATGTACAAAATGATTATTATAATGTAAACAAAAAGAAAAGTGAAAAGGAATTGAACTCTTAATTGTAATAACCAATCTTGGTCCTAAAGAAGAACCATGAACAGAACCTCCATCCCTTCAGGAGATAGAAGCTGGACTACTTGAGTAGAATATTGTATACGTACTGTCAGACATGATCACTGAGTCTGTTGGCTTTGCTTACCTGTTTTTTTTTCATCAAATCCATGAAGAACATGAGTGGGAGGTTGGGAAATGATTGATATAAAAACAAAAGGTATCGATTAAAAATATTTAAGAGCTTTGGACTTGAAGTCACAGGATTAGATTCCAGTCTTGGCTCTGCCATTTTCTGTTTGGGCTTGACCTTGAGCAAGTCACTTTAGGTCTATGGGCCTCGGTTTCCTCATCTATAAAATGAGAGAATTACACTAAATGACTTGTATGGTCAGTTCTAACATCGTATGATTCTGATTCTTTCAATTGTGGATCAGATCAGTTCAGTTTTCTGATTTCTAAGGTTCAGTTCTAACACTATGTAATTTTATGAACGGAATTGAGTTTGAATTTTAGCTTCAAAGACAGATAAACAAAAGATGTCACTTAAGAATAGCTCATTTATATCGGACCTTAAGATTTACGAAACATTTTTATTATACCAACCCTGAAAGGAAAGTCCTGCAAAGTATTATTATTCTGATTTTACCAATGAAGAAACTGAAACTTAGACAAATTAGCTAGTCGAGGTTGGAGCTAGGATTCTAAGCTAGGACTTTGAACTCTAAGACCAGCTCCTAAACTTACACTCTGCCACTTTAACCACTAGTTTAATTTATTAATTGACAGAATTATAACTAGGCTGGGGCAGCTAGGGCTTTTCCACAGGATGAGAAATTTAGAAGTTGCTGGCAATACCCTTCTAGGGACACTTCCTCCTTGGCCCAGTTCTGCCAGTAGCAATAGCAGTGCGATTCGTTCTCTCTACTCACTTCACCATTGGCCTCATTCACCAGTACCCTTCTTCTGGCCAACTCCCCCGTCAGCAGCAGAAATTTGTCCCTTAGTAGCATTTTCATCAGGATAGAAACCTCAAAGTGTTCCAGGGTGGACTTTCCCAGCCCCTGGCTTCTCACCTTCTTTCCATACCCTTGGCCATACTCCAGTGAGTACGCCTTTTTCCCTAAGTGAAATTGTTGCTAGTTATGGGTTTTGTTCTTTGAATGTACAATCTACTGTATTGAGCAGAGCCCTAGTTACCATGGCAGGGGACACTAAAGAAACAGAAGACATAGTTCCTGCTCTTAAAAGATCTTAAAATCTAACAGGAAAGACTGAACAAAAATACGAGGAAACAGCATAAAACTATCTCTATGGAGAACACAGGAAAAGTACAAAGGAATGTGGTGGAGGCTCAGAGCCTAATCCGCAAATGAAAAGATGTGGAATGAGAGTCAAGCTATATCCATTAGGGCAGGTCATTACTTAATCAAGGTAAACTTGAAATCAATGAAGAACCTAAAGTGACAAGCATGTGACCTGAAACCCACAGAGTTCATCAAATCCCATGAGAGTGACTCTCACCAAGGATGATAAGCTTTCAGAGAGCTGTGGGCCCAGAAGGCCTGCTGTTGGGTCTCTGCCAGTTGGCTAACTCCTTCAAAGGCAGCACTGAATAAGTGGGTGTGGAATGCCACTGTACTGAGTTTCCTTTCCTGCTAAGTGAATGATGGCTGAAACCAGCACCCTGAGGGGGCGGGACTCAGCCTTTCCAGTCTTTCCTCACGGCACTCTCCTCTGTGTACTTTTGACTTCAGACAGCCAGGACTACACTGTTCTCTGTGTCCTATACTTTCTTACCTAATGCCTTTGGTCATTTTGTTACTTATCTCTGGAACGTCCTTTCTGTTGAATTCTTACTCGTTCTTTAGACGAGAGAGGGAGCAGGGCAGTGCATAGAGAGAACTGACCTTTGAGTCAGGAAGATCACAGTTTCAAGGCCTGCCTCTGACACACAATGGCTATATGACTCTGGGCAAGTGACTTAACTTCTCAATGCTCTAAGCTATTGTCCAGAACTTACAGAAAAGGTGCTGATCTAAATTGGTAAAAAGCCTTACTTTGGAATTCCCTTTACTTAAGAAATCACAAGCTCAAACCCTGTGCTTCATCCCCTTTAGCTTCACTGGTGTACTCAAGGCATTCAAGGTCATAACCTACCCTAAGATGGGGTTTCCTTGCCTCTGTGGCTGAATTTTCTTTAAGTGTATTCAATATTCATTTTACCTTCAGGCTCCTCCTCCTTCCTTTTCAAAGAAACCATAGTACTATGTAAAGATTGCTAGATGTAGGTCAGGGAGCCTGTACTCAAATCCCAACTGCCATGTATGAACCATGTACCTTGGGCAAAGTCACTCAATTTATCGGGGCTTCAGTTTTCTCATCTGTTAAATGAAAGTGTTTGTCTAAGGCCCCTTGCAGTTCCACAAATGTGATTTTATGGGAATCTGTAATCCTAAAGATACTCATCAATTCTCAAGTCAATTTTTCAAAAATCCAATCCTTGTACCCAGATCCAAGATCCTAGGAAAGGATACAGAAATGGGACCCCATTCAAGGAAAGCCCTTAAATGAAGATAGAATAGATAACTGTTCCAAAGCTATGGTTAGAAGGGGAAGCAACTTCCCCCCCTCCAACCCACCCTTCAACCTTGGCCTGAATTTCAGAATCTCAAAACCTCATTCAAAGAACCCTAGAGCTAGAAGAGATCTTAGCCACCAGCTACTCCATCCTCTTCATTGCACATATAAGGAAACTGAGGCTTCCAGGGGTTAAATGGAAAAAATAAGAATTAAAAAAAAAAAACCAAACAGATTTAAGAGTCAGGAGACCTAGATTTAAATCTTAGCTTTGATACTAGCAAAGTGACCACAAGTTAATCACTTAATCTCTCTGAGCCTCTCAGGCTCCTCATCCAACTTTATTCTCTGATTATTAGATTTTCTGTAGTCTCATGCCCCCAGGACCAAAATTCACTAGACAATGAGTACATGCAAAAACAGGCTTGCCTTCATTCAGTATCGGCAGAGCTTTACTCTTGCAATTAAAAGGGTCATGTAAACTTTATTCACCTTCTTTACATCTTACCAAGTTAAACACTTAGAAAAAATCAAATAAGAAGGCAACAGGTTATGTAGGTATAGAGAATATTATTGTCGTTCAGGTTTTTTCCATCGTGTCTGACTTTTTGTGACTCCACTTGACATTGCCTTAACAAATATACCAGAGTGGCTTCTCCAGCTCAGTTTATAGATAAGGAACTGAGGCAAACAGGGCTAAGTGATATTAGCAGGACAGATTTCATGAGGATTCCCTCTCTTGCCTATCCTATTCAGTTGCTTCTGTTGAAAGCCATGGGTTCGGGCAGCTAGGTGGCATGGTGAGTAGAGTGCTGGCCCTGGAGTCAAGAGGATCTGAATTCAAATCCAGCCTCAGACACTTGATGAACTTACTAGTTGTATCACCTTGGGTAAGTCACTTAACCCCAATTGCCCTGCCTTCCCCCCTCCAAAAAAAAAGTAGAAAAAAAAGCTATGGATCCTGCTATTAGGTTTTCATCTTCTTCAACTTAAACTTATCAGATTTTCAAATCTCAGCCACACCTGACTTGTCAGATATTTTTTGTAGATCGAGCAGTAATGGGCTAATATAAGCCACTCAGTACCTGCTTAAAACAGATAGCTCCTTGGACTGGTAAAACTGGATCAGAGTGGGTGGGAGGGAAAGAAGGTAAGAAGGCAATAAGTGTTTATTAATCACCTACTATGTGCCAGAGACTGTGCTAAGCATTTTACAAATATTATTTCATTTGATTCTCACAACAGCTTTGGGAAGTAGATATTATCACCCCATTTTATAGTTGAGAAAACTGAGGCAGACAGAGGTTAGTTAAGTGACTTTTCCAGGGTCACACAGCTAGTTAAGTTTCTGAGGCTGGATTTGAACTCAGGTCTCTCTGACTGCAGGGCCACTGCTCAATCTACTTGTCCATCTAGCTCCTTCGGGGGGTCAGTCTCCTATGTGATTTTAAGCAAAACAATGTCACCATGACTCAGTTTCTTTATGGCTATAATGGAGATGAGAATGCTAGTAAGTAGTCTTGCTATGGTAAAGATCAAATGAGAAAATATATTTGCTTCAGGCATCCTAAATCCCTGTGCAAATGCAAGAAAAACGTCTTAGAAGCAGGCTGTTAGCAACCACCCATAAAGGGAACTAGAATGGCATTAAACAGGAGGGAACCAAATTCCCATGACACAGTCACCTAGAAATGCCTCTAAATAGCTTCACAAAGCATGACCAAAAACAATGAAATATTTGGCCGTTGAAACTGAAATCCAAACACAAGGAAAATTTGGCCTAGTGTTCAAGGCCCTCTACTGCCAATTCCTAACTACCCATCTAAATAGCTCCCACAGCTCCCCAATAATGTAATACGTCAACTTCTAATCTACCCTTTTTGCCCTTAATAAAACATGATCATTTCCCACCTCCAAGTGTTTGCTCATTTTGCGGCACTGCCCCTTCTCCCTTTTCACTTTCACCTGGAATGTCCTGTACCCCTTCAATACCTTGCTTCCATCCCATGCTTCAAAGTCCAGCTCTTTCACTGCTACTGTTACATGTCTAACTGGATCCCCAGAGGGCATATGCTAAAGTTTTGCAACTTCTGCCCTGGGCCCAAAATGTGCAAATCTGTGGGCTACATTGTATCCAGCCAGCCCAGGAATCTACCATGTTCTAAGAACTATTTCTCTAGCAGATAACCCATGCTATTATCATCTCCTTATCTCAACCTCTCTCTGTCTACAGGCTCCTTATCTGTATCTACAAATATGCCCGGATCTGTCTATTCTTGCAAAACGACTCACTTGATCCAACCATCCTTGCTAGTCCTCTACCTACCTCCGCTACAGCTCCTTTCATTCTCTTTGTAAACCCTCTGGCTTCCAACCTTGCCATTTAAAGTAAAACTTCTCTCTCCAAAGTCACCAACAATCCCTTAATTGTCAAATCAAATGACCTTTCAGTCTCTATCCTTCTTGATCTCTCTATAGCCCCTGATCTTGTCAGTCACCTCTTCTCTGATATTCTCTTCTCTCTAGGTTTTCAGGACACCATTTCCTGATAGTTTTCCTCCCACTTACCTGACTGCTCCTCTCAGTCTCCTTTGCTAAATCTTCACACAGGTCATATCTCCAAACCATTTGTTATCCCCCAAAGCTCTCTTTTGAGTCCTTTTGGTGTCTCCCATACTATCTCACTTGGTGATCTCATTAGCCCCCATGAGCTCAAATGGTCTTTCAATGAAAATGACAGATAATAGATAGATAGATATAGACATCTATATCTATATCTATCCAATCCTAATATCTCTCCTGAGCTACAGTCACACATCACTAACTACCTTTTGGATATTTCAAGCTGGGTGTCATATAGCCACTTCCCATTCAACATATCCCAAACAGAACTTATCTTTCCTCCCAAACTCTCCCCTCCTCCAAACCTTTCTTGAATTGTCCAGGGCACCATTCTTTTTCCAATAACGTAGCCTCACAACCTTGTTGTCATCCATACCTCTTTACTCAAACTCACTCCACATATACAATCTGTTGTCAAGTCTTATTTCTACCTTCCTAATGTCTCTCCTCTATACCCAGGCTCTTCTTTCCCCTGATACCACCTCTATGAGATCTTCATCACCTCATACTTGGACTATTTCAATAAGCTTCTAATTTATTTCCTTGACTAAAGTCTCCCTCTATTCCAGTTCACCTTCAACTCAGCTCCCAAAATAATTTTCCTAAAGTTCTGACCCTCTCACACCAGTATCATCATCCCTTCTACTCAGCAAATTCGATTAGCTGTTATCTACTGGATGGTAGATTTTGAGACTGGCTGGATGTAATACGGTTCACAAATCTGCAGTGTGGCCCCAGGGCAGGAGTTACAGAACTCCTTCAGGTTACCGCTTCTGGAGATCCAGGTGGAGGTGCAACATTCCAATGAAAGAGCTAGACCTTGAAGCATGGGCCAGATTTGGAGAGGTATTGAAGGGGTACATTCCAGGTGAGTGAGAAAAGGGAGAAGGGACAGTGCCACAAAATAAGCCACAACATTTGGAGGTGGGAAATAAGCATGTTTTATTAAGAGCAAAAAGGGTAGATTAGAAGTAGAAATACTACATTATTGGGGAGCTGTGGGAGCCATTTAGATAGGTAGTTAGGAACTGGCAAAAGATGGCTTGAATATTAGGTTGAATTTTCCTTGTGTTTGGATTTCAGTTTCAATGGCCAAATATTTCATTGTTTTTTGGTCATGCTTTATGAACCTGTTTAGAGGCATGTCAGGTGACTGTGTTATGGGAATTCAGTTTCCTCATGCTCAATGCCATTCTAATTCCCTTTATGGATAGTTGCTAATGGTCTGTGTCTAAGATTCTTCTCTTGCATTTGCACGGGGATTTAGGGTGTCTGAAGCAAGTAGGTCACTATTGTACTACAATTGACTATTAAGTCCTCTAGTTGGCATTTAAAACCTTCACAACCTGGCCTTTTCCTACTTTTCCAATTTTCTTGCACTTTATTCCCCTCTATGATCCAGCTACAGTGGTCTGCTTGTTCTTTGCAAATGATAACAGCAACAACTAGCATTTATATAGTGCTTAAAAGTTTACAAAGTATTTTACATGTTAAACCACTGAAGCATCTGCAGTACTTATGAAGTAGGTATATTATTATCCCATGACAAAAATTGCCTGAATTTTCATTGATAGCTACTGCTGCCAATAACAACAGTCAACGACATAGACATACGGAGAAATGGGTTTATTATGGTCAGAGATTAGACTCACTGTTTACAAAAGTCAGTGGGCCAGCATTTTCAGCAGCTTAGTGAAGTATGTAGTTACATAGGCAGGTTGGGTTCAGTGGACTTCCAAAGAGCAAACAAGGGAAGGTGGTGATTTATAGACCAAAGAACAGATGACAGATGGGAAAGATCTCTCTCAGCCACTATTAGCTGACATCTCAAGCTATAAATCTGAGGACAGATAGAATAGAAAGTTAACCAGTTAACGAAGGGGCTCTGATTGATGTCTTGGCTTGATTTTACAGGCTGTAGCTGGTTACATGACCCACTCATCTTTGGAAAATGTCAAGAAGAAAGTTAAGCCAGAAGTTCACTTATCATAATTCCCGTTCATAGATGAGGAAACTGAGGCACAGAAAGGCTAAGTGATTTTCCCAGAGTCACGCAGCTAGTAAGTAAGTGTCTGAGGCAGGATTCAAAATCAAGTCTAATTCCAAGTCCTCTCACCCTAACTACTGCTCCACGCATTTGAACTGCCTGTTTCCCATATCCTCTTTACCTCTGCCTCTTAGCTCCCTTGGCTTCCTTCAAGATTCAGCTTAAACTGAAATTTTGGCAGGAAGGCCTTTGCTGGCCCCATGCTATCCCACCCCCATTCTCTGTTATGTACAGAGTTATTAAATATTGTCTCCCTGATTTGAATGTGAGCTTTTTGAGATCAGGACAGTGTTTTTGCCTTTCTTAATATTCCCAGAATTTACTCCTTGTTGATTGTTATTTCAATCTGGCCACTTTTCAAGCCATGGGCACGGACATGTATACCCTTTCTCCTCCCATATTCCCTTTCTTATTACTTGAACCATAGTTAAATCCACAGTAGGAAAAGGCATGCCGACTTATTGTCACATTGCTTCACTCGCCAACCCCAGACCCAAACTTCCCTGTTCACCACCTTGGTATACAAGGTTATCTTGCCAAAGGCAGTGATTGATTTAACTTTGTATCTGAATTCCAAGGGATTGGTACAACAGTAAGAGTTTAAATGGTGTTTTCATTCATTTGTTCAACACTCCTCTGTCTCCTCCCCAATTAATTCCTGCCTATTTCATAGGATCATAGATTTTGAGCTCAAAGGGACGTTAACAATTGTCTAGTCCAAACCCCTTTTTGCAGATGAGGAAATAAAGACCTAGAGAGGTCAAGTGACTTTCCTGAGTTCCATGCTTTTTTTTTTAAATCAATATTATCTTTTAATTAACAAATATTTTTCTCACCTTCCACCATCTCTCCCCTTAAAAGAAAAACAAAATCATATTAACTAGTAGGCAAAGACAGGCAAAACAAATACCACACTACCCATGTCCAAAAGTGTATGTTCTCTTCATTTTCTCTTAATCCTTCTCTTCTTTATCATGAGGTGAATCAGATTTTTCATCATGGGTGCTCTGGCCTCTTGGTTGGTTGTTGCAATGATCAGAATTCTAAAGTCTTTCAAAGTCATTTGACTTTCCACTCTGTTCTTACATAAATTGTTCTCCTGTCTAAGCTCACTTCACTTTGTGTTGGATCATACGAATCTTTCCAGATTTCTCCTTAACTGTTCCATTCATCATTTCTTACCCCACAATGGTGTAGCTGGTATGCTCAGGTCCCTGGCTCTCTGCAAGCCAGCCCTTGAGGGGTTGGAAGGGGTATCTCTTCTCTAATGACATTCACTGGTCAGTAACTAGCCCCCAGTTCCACTTAACAAAAACAACATAAATTAGCATCTACGAAGAGATACTGACTCCAAAGTTATGGCAAGAACAAATGCATAATAAGCAATTCTTCAAGACCTCCAGATCACCCTCCCCCCGACACCACCTCAGTCTCTGGGGAAACAGGCTCAAAATAGCTCAGTTGCTGTATAACATTGGTGTCTTGCTGCTAAGCTGGGATCCCAGTGGTCTTTTCTAAAGATTACTCCTGTTCCTTGAGACCTCAGTGATGGGCTTGCTACAATATTCAGCTTGGATTACAGCTTGGATCTTGGATCCAGCTTGGAGCTGTGGCTCACTATCCCAAGCAAGAGCAGAGTCTCCAATCCCTTTACCTAAAATAGGAAACATTGAATAAAAAGGCCAAGTGCTGAGGCCTATTTGCTGCCCCACCCTCCTTACAAAATTTCAGAAGGGAGCAGACTCAAATATCTTTCCCTTTACAGCATGATTTCTCACCAGATGTTGTAAGTACAGGATTTACTAAATGAAGCTTCACGGCAGAACCTGACTAAGGCCTTTTAAAACCTGTCAAAGAGCCTCCCATTCACCCATGTGGTTATCCAATCAGAACCTGTTACAGAATATCTACATATGTTCCATAATCTATCCAAGGCTCTTTCCTCACACTTCGTCATGATTCTATTAGAAGCAAGCTCTCCATCATCCTCCACATAGAAAGGCTGCATCAGCCCTGCAAGTGGATAAGGATTGGGCATGTGCCAAAGCCCAATTAAAATAGTATTCCTTTGCATTCATATAGTACAAGTCCATGCTTTTTTGTGTTTTCTTCTTTTTTTTCCTGTAATGGGAATGAGGATATTATAAGCCAAACACACTTCCACACCTGTCCAAGGCCTACATTTGCAAGGTGGCTGTGGGATCAGGGGTACAATCCATGGTCATCAACATGGCAAAGCCAACTAGACCACTGAGTACTCACGCCAATGACTCTGAGTTTCATTAACTGCAAACTCTATGCATGGTTAAAACTATATGACTAGTTGCAGAAACTTGTCTGTGATCAAGTGTCAACTTGGTGGAAAATATAACACTCCTACACACACACACACACACACACATACACACACACACACTTCCCAAAGTTGGAAAATTCTTCAGAAACTGGCCCATGCGGATGGAAGGAGAATGGTTAAATAATGAACAAACCAGGCCTGATTTTTCACATGGGCAGTCAATGTATTTTTTTGGTAAAAAAGCAGAAGTAGAGGGGTCAGAACCCTGGGAGCTGCCACTGCAGCTGTTCTGGCTATAGGATATGCTCCCCAGCACACTGATATCCCTGGCTCCCTCCGGTAGCACATTCCACAGAAGGGTCCTTCCACTAGCATTGCCTTGAGATCCTGACATTACTGTCCATGGGCCTTCCTGGGTTTTGATTTCACCTCCCTGAAGTGTGTTTGTTTTGCCTTAATTAGTTAAATGTTCCTGCTTTAAGAATGACATAAACTGAACCCAGAGGAGGTTTTCTTACCAGGCCAGGACCTCCTTACCAGTACAAGAGGGAGAAGTTGCCAAGTTGCTGTTAGCAGGTAGCCAGGATAGTTGAATCACTGGGGGAGGACAAGGGTTGCTGTGGGCCAAATCACTCCTCTGCTTCACTGGACCAGGTGCTTACATATGCCCAGTAATATCTACAAGAAGTTTTAATTAAGGATCTAATTGTGCATGGCAGGCTATGCTAATCCTTTACTTGTTGATAAAAAAAAACAAAAAACAAAAAACAACAAACGTCTTTCCACCCATATCCCAGAACCAAGCTGGCATTGTATAGTTATTTCAGCCCCAGCTCTTCAACCTCTGTTCCAAGTAAATCCGCCTGGCATGGATTATTAGCCCCATTTTTCAGATAAGGAAACTAAGATTTATATGGTGGCACAACAGATGTTTCTGCAGCCCTAATATGAGAGGCATTACACCACACCAACCAAGGGCCTACACCCTGAGTGCTGAAGAAATCATTCCTGTTTCTCCCCACCCCAGACATCTGTGGTAAGATATTTCAATATAAGAGGTGGGAAGGAGAAGAAATATGCACCAGTGTGTTTGCTTTAGGGGTGGAGATAGGAAGAGGTGATGGGACAGCACAGACTGCTGAATGCTTCCTTTATGCATTCATCCTGCTCTTGTTTACAGATCTTCCCCCAGCTGTTGTCTATGCAGGCAATGACCCCTCAAATACCCCAAAACGCCTCGCTCTCCTCCTTCTTTCACCTAAGCTACCCCTAACATCCCACCTCCTCCCAAAAGCTCCCCCATGATTTGCACCTATGGATTTAACAATGTTCCATAAGAATCAGGAAGACCTGAGTTCAAATCAACCTCAGATATGTACTGGCTGTATGACCCTGGGTAAGTCACCTAACCCCTGTTTGCCTCAGTTTGCCTCATCTATAAAGTGGGAATAGTAATAGCACCTCCTCACGGGGTTGTTAGGAGGATCAAATGAATGATAATTATAAAACACTTAGCACAGTGTCTAACACATAGTAAGTGCTCTGTAAATGTTGTTGTTCAGTCACGTCTCACCCTTTATGACCTCAGGGAACCATACTGTCCAAGGGATTTTCTTGGCAAAGATGCTGGAGTGTTTGGCCATTTCCTTCTCCAGTGGAATTAAGGCATTAAAGGTTTTGCCTTAACAATAAATTCATACTAAACGTTAGCTTAGCTGCTTCTGTCGTATTATGATTATTGTATAAATACTGTGGGACCCAGTTGGGCTGTAAGTACATGAGAGGTCAGGATCATGTCTTTTTATCTTTGTAATTCTTTCCCCCCATCACAGTACATTCATGTAGTCATTCAAGACTTCTAACTGATTGTTGCAGGTGAGGCTTTGGAATTCTGTGGAGGGAAGATTTCTTGGGTTGAACTGGTTAGGAAAGACTTTTTTGGAACAGGGAGTATTTGAGTTGAGTAGAACTTTAACAGACCAAGATGAGAGATGTCTACCTACCTCCTGGTTACTGATTTAACAGTCAGTATATAGATACACATTATCTCCTTTGAATCTTTCAACAACCACATGAAGTAGTTACCATTGTACCCATTTTAAAGGAGAGGAAAGTGCATTTCAATGACTTTGCCTGTGGCCACATAGCTAATAAGTGTCAAAATCGGAATCGGAATCTAGTTTTCCTGAGGCCATATCCAGCACCATTCACCATACTACACAGACTCTCAACATGGCAGGGCGGGGGGGTCTTGTTTACATTCCCCAACATACATTAAGAATTTCCTTAACAGCAAGGACTCTGTCTATCCTTTTAAATCTGGATAACTTCTAAGGTCATACACTGAGCATATACTCAGCAAGTCATGCTTTTGTGGTGCTAGGACAAGAGCACAGTTACAGGCACATGGTGTGATGAACAAAACAGAAACAAGGAAACTCTCATTATAAAGGAAGGAGACAGTGCAATTTGGGTAGAAGGCAGGACACATAAAGGTGAATAGGATAAGACTGAAAAGACAGAAGACATGGAGATGTAGAGAGCCTTAATTATGGGGTTAAGAAGTTTACACTTCATTTGGCAAAATTTGATAGGAAGACTAAAGTGGGAAGAATGGTGCCTGGTACATAGTAGGTGCTAAATAATGTTTGTTGGCTTAACATAGCAGAAAGAAGTTTTCTAACTTCTTTCTTTTCTAACTTCAAGGTCCTTTCTAGGACCTTGAAATTCATCTACTTCAACCTATTTAACTTTAAACTTAACAAATAGACATTAAGCACTATATGCAAGACTGTGTATGTAAAGATACGAAGCAAAAACCAAACAGTCCCTGCCCTCAAGGAACTTCTAGTCTATTAAGGGGCTTCCACAAATATGGGTGTGACCTGAAGGATGGGAATCAAACCAGAGAAGATAAAAAGCAGCAAGAGACAAAGAAGGACAGTTCTGGGGAGCAATACAGATTCCTAAAGATGTTGGCAAAAGTTACATTCCTCTAAAGTGGGTCATATTCTCCCTAACCTCCTCTCATCTAATTCGAAGATTGTGAGGATCAAATGAGATAATGTTTATAAAGCACTTAGCATGGTGCTAGGCTATAGTGGGCACTTAATAAATGTTGGTTGCCTCTTTAATTCCATTCTTCTTGGCCACAGGAATGGGCAAAGCCAATAGGAAGGAGGGTGCACAAAAAAGGAACAGAATTTCTCCTTCTTTGCCCTCCAACTCTTTAAACAGATTTCCATATTTATTTTTAAATGAAAATAAGTGACCTCCTCCTAAGCAGAGGAGGAGGCTTCTGTGGATAGTCACCAGGCTCTAAGTGGGAGTGACAAAGCTTTCCTTTTCCTAGGCCAAAATGTGCTAATATTTTTTGCTTCTCTTTGCCATTACATTCTCCCCTGAGGCCTTATTTCTGCAGAGTCTGGTTTTCAAAGGAGTTTTTTCCCCCAGTCTAGGTTGTTCTTTTTTACTTCCCAATAGTTCTTGATCAAAGGGGTGCAGTTGCTCAGTTTCAGGGATTTTCTGGAGAATAAGTATTTGCAGATGTGTTGGTAATTTAGAAGTGAAGATAGGGACCAGACTATCCAGAATTAACTTGTTAATTATGGCATCTTTCCAGCTCAGGGGCGTTTCTATTTTGGACTCTTCATTCCAATCCCACCTTCTTTCATTTCACTTCTATCAATAATAAGTAGTCAATAATCATTTATTAAGCACCCTTGGGAGAATTACTCTCCTCCAGCCAAAGAGCCTATACTGCAGTTGTCAAGGTCAGACCTTTATCAATCTAGTCCTACCTCTAATACTCTTTTTAAAATGCTCTTTTTAAAATTTTGAAATATTTAAAAATACAAAGAACAAAAAGAGGAGTATATAGACCTGAGAGATTCTGTCCTATGAAGTTTGTTTAATGTGTTTATATTAAATCTAATAAAGTAGTAACTAAACTGCCATTTGGGTCTCCTTATAAACTATTTTTATACCTTTATAATTTTTATTCATTCTCTCTCTTTCTCTGTGTCTCTGTCTTTGTCTCTCTCTCTCTCTCTCCCCCTCTCTCTCACTCTCACTTTCTCCTTCTCTCTCTCTCTCTCTCTCTCACTCTCTCTCTCTGGCTCTCTCTCTGTCTCTCTATCTCTCTCTCTCTGTCTCTGTCTGTCTCTGTCTGCCTCTGTCTGTCTCTGTCTGTCTCTGTCTGTCTCTGTCTTCTTCTGTCTCCTTCCCCCCATGTGTTTTTCTATCTGTCTGTTTCTCTCTGTCTCATCTATCACTTGAAAAAGGCCTCTTGCTTAGCATAATGGTAGACTACTGGATAGGAATTCAGGAAGGATTGGATTCAAATTCTGCCCCGGACACTAACTAGTTGTATGACTCTGAGCAAGTCTCTTAACCTTTCTGAGTATGGACAGTAGTACTTACTTTCCAATGGTGCACGCTGCAACAAATTCATCTTGTGCAAACTATCTATTACCCTTTTTCTACAGATTAGGAAACTGAGCCTTGAGCATAGGCTTTCTACTACACCAACATTGCCTTTCTAAATACTAAAAATTCTATATACTTGGATACTTCAAGGATTGTGATTTTATTGGTGTGGACTCCTGACATAGATGCAGATTCTAGCCCTCATCCCAAGTGACTGTCTTCATGAACCGATAGTGATCAAACGTCGCCTATCCCCCAATACAGAAGCCTGAGCAGTATGCATCCTGTTCAGAGACAACCACAGCACTTCAGAGGGATAAATGCTACAGCTCCACCACACTGTCCAGAGAGTAGGACAGCACACATGATAAGAGCATCCCCATAGGCTGTGGCCCAACTGCAGGTTCCAAGCATCTTATCATGCCCTTACTTCCATGCCATACTCTTCTCATATACTCTCTGTCACTATGCTCTGTTGGTCAATTTGATTAATGATTTAGCAGCACTGGTCCCTCTCCCTGACTCCCCGAAATACTACAGGCTAACTACAGCCACAGCCTCTAGTGGAAGTGCTGGTATATTTATAACCCAGCTGTTCACAATCAATAGAGAATTTATTCAACACTTACAACAAGCTGCATTTGATGCTGGGAACTAGTAGTACAAAGATGAAAATGAAACAGACCCTGCCCTCAAGAAGTTTACATCTTTTCAGGAGAAATAGCATGCATACACGTAAGTCTTTACAATATAGATAACTCTGGCACAGTCCTCCATCCTCACTATGGTTTTCTTTAACAATATATAACTAATAGCCTGACTATCGACTGTATGTCAACAGCATTGGCTGATATTGATCAAATAAAAGGCCCTCTTTCTCAGGTCAACTTTCTCAATTGATCTAAGGAACAGGAAGCCCTGCCAATGACTCAGATCTAAGATCAGATGTTTGGTGGGTAAAGAAGAAATAGAAGAACATTCTTGCCCATGTAGTCAGTCACTCCTGCGGTCTCAGCACTCCTGAAATCTGAGATACACAGGCACAAAGATGTTAACAGGACTTTCACCAAGTAGGGGCCACCTACTCTGGAACCTTACCCCTAAACCAGGATTAAGGAGGAAACGATTAGTGGGTTGAGTCTTTTTTACAGTAAGCATCATACAGCAACATAAACACAGTCAATCCTAGCACCAGGGAACAGTCCAATAGTCCAAACATTGCTGCACAGATAAGGGTCAGAGTTCAGGCAATTACAGCAATGGATTCTGGAACTATGACACCTGGGTTGTACAAGCACAGGAGATGTAATGTAAGGCCTACAATAATTCAGGCTTGCATGAATGGTAGCAGTCTGTTTCATAGTCTTCATAGACCTTTTTAGTCTGTGCTAGTGAGGTCCCCAAGGCTGACATATACAACATAATAATAATAGATTATATAACATTTAAGGTTTGCAATATGATTTAAAGTTAAAATCTATTTTTACACTCATAACAACCCTGGGAGGTAAGTGTTATTATTACCCCATTTTACAAATGAGGAAACTGAGGCAAATAGGAGTTAAGTGATTTGCCTAGGGTCCTACAGCTTACAAATGTCTGAAGCCAGATCTGACCCCAGGTCAAGTATCTCTATTCCCTGTGCCACAAATTGTAATATACATTTTAATCATTCTTCTTGACCTTCCATCTTGGTTTCTACACCCACCTGCCAACTAAAATTTCACAAACAAGACTGAGGGGGCCTCCAGGTGTCTCAACACAAAGGATGAGACTTTGTAGCACATAGTGCAGTCTTTGAGAATGCTCTCCTGTGAGTTGTCCCTGATTATGTCCATGATAACTTGGTCACTTCTTTATTCTGGATCTCCTGCTCTCTCATATATCTTTTAAGAACTACATACCATGTTCTTTGCTTGCTGCATTGCACTTCAGTCCCTATGGTTTACACAAACAGAAAGAAAACTCCCCAAAATAAGGAATGTGTATCCTAGCCTCTCTATATACAGTGGATATGGAACAAAGATTAAAGGACCCATCTCACCAAGAGTGACGTGAGGAAAGCAACATGGGGAAAGAGTCCTAGAGTTGGAGTAAAAGGCCTGTGTTTAAATCCTGGCTCTAGGGCAGGGTGCAGTAGTGGATACTACTCGTCAACCAGGAGAAGCTGAGCCTGGGGAGTGGTTTAGCTCAGGAGCTCAAGCTGTAGGAGGCTAAATCTGTTGGATGGCTACACTTAGTTTGGTATTAATAATTATAAACCCCTAGGAATTGGGATCCACCTGGTTGCCTAAGGAGGGACAGAGTGCCGGGTCAAAAACGGAGCTGATCAAATTCCTGTACGATCGAAGTGAGACCCATTCATCTCTATGGTCCTGCAATTGAGCCTGAAATTAGGGACAGAGTACCTAGTGGACAGATTACCAGGCCTGGATTCATGAAGACTCATCTTTCGAATTCAAATCTGGACTCAGACAATACAAGTGGGCCTGAACAAGTAACTTAACTCGCTTCCTCAGTTTCCCATCTGTTAAACAAGCTGCAGAAAGAAATGGCAACACTCCAGTATCTTTGCCAGAAAACTCCAAATGGAGTCATGAAGAGTCAGACACAATTGAAAAATGACTGAACAGCAAAAGCCAATTCAGAATAATTTTTTATGCATAAAATAAAATACATAGACTTTTAAAAGCCAATGTATTGAAATAGTGATCAAAAACATTTTTCTTAAAAAGCTCATGGGCCCTAGGTAAAGAACCCTGGACTTCCCTTCTGCTCTAAAATATGTAATCTGTGTCCTTCATCCAGCGTTTAAGATATGTTTTTGTAACCTTGGAGGACACTTGGACCACTGAAAGACCAGTGAATCAAAGTCAGACTTGGGTTTGAATACCAGATATGCCACTAACCAGCTGGTGACCTAGGGCAAGCTATAAGCTTCAGCTTGTTCATTTCTAAAATACTCTAATGCTTCACTAGGATACTTGTGAGGAAAACATTTTGCAACTTTTAGCACCTTATAAAACGTGAGATGTTATTGCCTTCCTCACAGGTACGTACGCACCTACTTTGTTGGGAGGAAAACGCTTCATAACACCTCAGTGGGAATATGGGGAGGAATCCATGATTTTAGTATAGTATGGAGTCCAGTTGGGGAATATCTTCCATCATCACAGGTTACCTTCTTATTTATCTCTTGGTAGATGAGTCCTAGGAATTTAGCTGAAGTTAAGCAACTTGCCTAGGTCCACACAGCTAGTAAAAAAGAAAGGAGAGACTCAACTCATGTCTTCCTTGTTCCAAGTCCCTGAACTCTATCCGCTACACCATACTGCCACAACAAGTAAACCTCAAGATCTAAACAAAATGTACGTTATAATTACCATACCCAGGAAACAGTGGTCCTGAGACACCTGTACATCTGGGCAACAAGAATGGAATTCTTTTATCTACTTCAAAGGAACTTGTACATGGCTGGCTTCTTACATCGAGGTCAAAGAATGGTACACGCTGTCTCCTGTTCCATCCTGTAATGGTGGAAGGTCTTCAATCTAAATTGCCATTACACATCCCAACCCCATCCCCTACCCTTCAGCAAAGAAGCAAGTAAAACTGGAACGCTCATCTAGTAAGAAGGGCCCTGGATTTCCCTCTTTTAGAATAATTTCACTTTCTCCCTCTTCAAAAGCTGAATGGTTCTTAGTATTTATGCTATTTCATATAAAAGAACCTCTTTATTTCCGTAGAACTACCTTTTTCCACGTTTAGAGCAATATTAAATTTTTAGATCCTGGAAAAAACCTTGCAACAATGCAGAGAGAAACCTGAAGCCTGGCAATTACTGTAATGTTATCTGATGAGCACTAAATTAATTTCCATATTATCACATTATGTTAAGATAAGGAATGGGCAACATGAATAATAAAAGGCACTTAGGTCCCTTATTAAGTTTCAGGAGAATATGGCATATGTATTATTCTAATAACGGAAATCCTAATGGAAGAGATATCTGCAGCCCTGGTGATACAGAGATGGATGATATGGTAAAATAGGTTTGGCTTCAGAACTGATGTTTCTTTTTCCTCGGTGAATGGAACAAGATAAGACACATTTGTTACAAATGTAACTGTTGCTGGCACGCTTTCTCTCTGATTTGTTTACCCCTAATGTACCCCAAATGATGCCAGACACACGGGCCTGTTATCACAATGACACCTAACAGTTCATTTTCCATCTAACCCCAATAGTGCTTCCAGTGAGACTCTGTACAACTCTTTCAGATGAATTTCTGAAAATCCAGGGGAAAATACCGCTTCCAAATGATCTCTGCTTTGGCTCTGAACTCATCAGCCGGTGCCTAATCTGCTGAATTGATGAATTACTACAAGGCAGAATGAAAGCTTCAACATTGTTTGCCAGGAGCCCTAGTCCTAATGCATTTTTTAACTTTCTTGCTTTCTTTTCAACTGTGGGCCAAAGAAAAAAAAGGAGTGTGTTGAAGGGATTTTCTCGAGGCCTGAGCAAAACAAGGACAAGTGCTTCTTCACTTAAAAGACTAAAAAAACTGCTAGACTAGCTTTATTATCTGAGCTTATTTAGTTTTTTCTCTAGTGGGTGTAGTGGATTGTGAAGCAGAGATCCAGTGCTGGGACCCTGACCTTGCTGCCTGTGGGTGAGCACAACATCTCACCTCCATTGTCTCCTCTGTAAAAATAAGGGGAGCAGAACTGAACGAGATCTAAGTTCACTGCAAACTCTAAACTTGGGCTCCAAGTCTCAGTGGATAATCCTGACATGTGTTCCATAATCAGACAATGCTCCCAGTTCTCCCCACCCTCGTATAGCTAATGGGGGACGCCCAGTACACACAGCACACTCAAGTGGATAGATAGCTTAAGAGGCGTCATGAGGCTGGAGGCCACAATTCTTTGATCAATATTTTATATTTTATAGTACATGCACTTTCCTAGAGAGGCCAATGGCATTGTTTCAGCATCAGGAACACATGGGTTGAAGCCCAGATGCTCACACATACTGACTCGGTAACCCTGGGACAGTGACTTAATTTCTTGATGCTCCAGGGAAATATCAAGGCTATAATTTATGGAGTTTGGTGAAAGAAGTTTCCACATCAGTAGTTCCCTCCACCAGGGATGGAAAATCACAGGTCTGGACTCCTTCCCCACCTCAGAAAACCCCCACAAATCCCAAAAAGCAACAACAAAAATGTTTTTCAAAATAGTTTAGAAGGTCAGAGCTAGAAGAGATGTTAGAAATAGTGCCTAACCCTTCATATCCAAATGAGGAAACTGAGGCCCAGAGAAATCGCAGGATTTCTATAGCTAGTAAGGGATCTGGCCTCCTGACTCTCAGCCCTGGGCTCTTTTCACATGTTGTTTTCACATGCATTTTGGCATATGAGGTATACTTGGGGGGAAAATCTATAGCTTTGTACATGTACACATATATGCAATATGTATAATACTTTTTTTTTAAATGATGAGTAATGGCATATATTTATATAGAGCTTTGAGACACATATCTATCTGATCCTCACCCAAACCTTGTGAGGTGGGAGTTATTACCCCCATTTTGAAGAAAAGGAAACTGAGTCTGAGAGAGGTTAAGTAAATGGTCCAGGGTGATACATTACCTATATGTATCTATTTACATATATGTGCCCTCCAACCTTCCAATTTCTTCCTATGGAGACAAGATGATCCTGCTTACTCAAACCCAATGGTGGTAGAGCATTATTTCTGGCAGGTCCTATCAAGCGGGGAAGGCTTTGAGTGTGAACCTACAGACAGGGTATGTCTATGGCCATAGGACCAGCCCAGCCAAGGTCAGAGAGGCTCATCTTTGGGTTGGCTGCAAGAGGATGATTTTCGTTTTGGTTTTTGGGCCGTAACAATTCTTAAAGCCCATTCACTGAGTCATAGATGGGTTATGATCTACATGATGTAAGGAGTATCCGCACTAGCAAAATGAAAGATCTTAGAAGTGTTTAGGTATATTGATCTGCATATGTAAAATAGATAGATAGATAGATAGATAGATAGATAGATAGGTGATAGATTAAACAGATCTCAATGTCGTGGGGGGGGGGCAAACAATAAGAAAATCTGATTTTATGAATTCATGTATCGTCAGATTTCACTTTAAATTCAAAATTCTAAAGCCAATATTGACCTGTTTATGTAATGGCAGCAGTAAAAGTTCCACATTTAAAGTCTGGAGACTTGGGTTTTAGTTTTGTTTTTGCCACTTGGACACTGACTAGGTCTTATCGATTGACTAGTCATATAAAGATTGACTTACCTTAGAGAGAAATACAAGGGGCTGAATATATATGTGTATGTATGCTTATACAAATGTTTAGTCTTTTCGAGAGCAGTGAAAAATAACATATGCCAGGTAAATGATAAAGATTATTAATTACATTTAGTCCAACAGTAAATATACTTAGATGAGGGATAGGGAAGCAGTATGAATGATCAGGCTAAAGGGAAAAATTATTGGAGTGCTTAATTATAAGGCTGGTTTAATATGAAAGGATTGAGTGTTGTTTAGTGATGTGGTGGGGGAAGAGATTTGCAAGTGCCAAGTATGTGCATTTCTTAAAAACAGGACTTGCTTGTGTAGTTGAAAGTACCTTTTCCTTAGGATCTGGCAGCTTTCATCCAAAGCCCCAGGGAATACATGCCGTGGCATCTGCTTCCCTGCTTCAGTTTCCCATTTCAAACCCTGGCAGTCTTTCTGGAATATTGTACCACATGGGATCCTGCAGCCTCTGTCCTGCTGTCCATCTGGTCCTGTTCTCAGGAGAGAAGATGCTCCTTCCTTGGTCTCCACAATTATTATTCCTCCCTTGGTGGTTGGGGGACATATTAGAAATCGGGAGACTCAATTCTATGTTTAGCATCTTATCATTTATATAATATATACTTATCAAAATTATTTTGTGTAGCATATACTCATCAAAATTATTTTATATAACATATATTCATCAAAGGTATCTATACAACATATACTCATCAAAGTTATTTTTTGTAACAGATTTATCAAAATACGTTAGAATCACAAAATGTTAGAGCAGGAAAGGGTCATAAATTTAGAGCCAAAGTAACCTTAGAAATCACAAACTTAGAATAGGAAGGATCTTAAAGGTTATCTAGTCCAAGCCATTTATTTTGTTTTATTTTATTTTCTGGAGGGGGAAGGCAGGGCAATTGGGTTTAAGTGACTTGCCCAAGGTCACACAGCTAATAAGTGTGTCAAGTATCTGAGGATGAATTTAAACTCAGGTCCTCCTGACTCCAGGACCAGTGCTCTACTCACTGCACCAACCCACTTATTTTATAGATGCCAAAACTGAGGTCCAGAGAATTAAGTGACTTGCCTGATGTCACATAGATAATAAATAACAGAACCAGGATATCTCTGAGCAGTTGCAATTGCTGCTGTCCATATTTCCCTGTTTCTGTCACATGACTTTGTCTGTAGTCATTTGGGATCACTATCTCCCCCTCATAGGTGATGCAGATGTGAATCTTCTCCCATCTCTGGATATCCTACAAGCCCGTCTACAATTCTAAACCTTACTGATACTTAATACACCTATTCACAGAGTGTCAGACATGGTCAGAATGTTAGTGATTATCTAATCCAACTTCCACACCACAGAAGAAGAAAAGGTCAAGCTCAAAGCATTTTGCAAACTTCAAAGCCATATTTAAATACCAATTACTACTAATATTTCTTATTATTAAATGCCTTGGCCAAGGTCATTCAGCTACTTGATGATGACTGTCTGACTGCATGTAACAAGGTAAATCTGTGGCCAGTTTGTAATTTATAGTGAAGGAGAAGCAATAGCCTATTGCCCCTGGATATTCTTGTAGTCTAACATGATGGGAGTTTTAGTAGCCAGTTTTGTGAAGGTTGTTTTTCTTTCATGCTCCCAGCATTTTTGTTCCAAACCTTTTCCTTCCCACTACTGCTTCATGTCTTTCCTAGTCCTCTCTCTTCTAGCAGATGTCCTTTTTTCCTACTTTTCTGAGAAAACCAAAGCCATCTGTCACGAGTTCCCTAATCTCTCCAACTCCACATCTCCAAACCCTGCTACCTACACCTGTGTTCTCTCTCCTTTGGTCCAGTCACTAATGAATAAATGCCTCCTTCTCTAATAATATAATTCACTGTTTTGGTTTTTTGTTAGTTATTGTTGCTGTTTTGCCTTTCTTTATATCCCTAAGGCTTAGACATAGTAGACACTTAATAAATTAAGCATTTATGTATTAGCATTTTCATTTTCCCCTCAACTTAGCCTCTCCTCCCAAGTGCCTTGTTTCTGTTGAGGATACAGCTATCCTCCTGGTCTCTCAGATTCCTGACCTCGGTCATTTTTGCTCTTTTCTCTGCTCCATCCCCATATTTAATCAAATGTCAGATCATGTCCTACTTCCACAACATCCAATGGATCTGTCCCTTCCTCTTCTGACAAGGCCACTGCTACATGCCTTTGTCACTTTTTCCTTGGACTAGCTTAGCTGCCTCCCAAGAGGTCTCTTTGCTTCCAGGTTCTCTCCTCTCCAGTCCATCCTCCACACACTTGTCAAAATAATATTCCTAAGGCATAAGGCTTACCATGCCCTCCATCTGTTATCTTTAAGATAATATGCAAACTCCTCAGGTTGGCACTGCAGGCCCTCCACAGTTAAGATTTAAATATCTTAGGAGCCTCATTCCATACTGTTCAACTTCATGTACTCTTCATTCTTTCCAAACTTGTTTTCTGAAATTGATCTTCCATCTCCATCTCCAAGTACAGTATTTGTACAAGTTGTCTAGAGTGCATTCCATTCTCAACGCTGCTTCTTAGACCCTTTATCTTTTTTACCTTTCATTAGATTATAAGGTCCTCATTAGATGCTAAGCTGCTTGAAAGCAGGGACAGTCTTTTGCTTAACCTTTTTTTTTTTAATATTTTTAGTTTTCAGCATTGATTTTCACAGGAGTTTGAATTACAAATTTTCTCCCCACTTCTACCCTCCTCCCCACTCCAAGATGTCATATATTCTGATTGCCCCATTCCCCAGTCAGCCCTCCCTTCTGTCACCCCACTCTCCCCCCATCCCCTTTTCCCTTACTTTC